>NC_083224.1:18501776-18677415 GCF_032191835.1 Heteronotia binoei | reverse complement strand
AGATCACTTGAAGCGATGG
Source organism: Heteronotia binoei (assembly GCF_032191835.1). NCBI lineage: Eukaryota > Metazoa > Chordata > Lepidosauria > Squamata > Gekkonidae > Heteronotia > Heteronotia binoei. The sequence continues at coordinate 18,677,396 of NC_083224.1, read as the reverse complement.
TTTTGCTTCATTCTGCTCTGGTAAAACCTCACCTGGAGTCAGGGACGTAGACTTTTCATTTTCTGGGGGGCATTTCATTTTCTGCAGAGGCATTTGATCCAGTGACATCATAGGGAGGAGTCAGTGACATCACAGGGAGGTGCCTCCGTTATCACTACCTATGAATTTATAGAGAAGCTCCCTCCCCATACATTTAGGGAGCACCCCTCCCCAACAATGCCCTTGGACTGGGCCAAACCCAGGAAAAGGTGGGACTTTGCCAGTGGTTCTAGTGGTATCTCAGAGGTCTCTTGCTGTGCCCTGTTTTTGAAATTCACTTTTAGAATAGTCACTTTAAGATCTGCAAATATACATATCATGCGCATAGGACAAACCAACGGTCACAAATTCGACAGAAAAAGGCAGTGCAGAAAAGCTTTAGGGGAATATTTTATAAGTTTCCCTGGACGTTCACTTACAGGTGTCTTGTTTCTGCCTCATTAATAAAGTACAATTGTACTGAAATTGACAAAACTATGGCATCACAGATACCTTTGTTTGATACATTCATGGGCCTCTGACCCAGGGCAGAATACAAAACAGTTTCTGGGTGCTCAATTTCTGAGCAATGTACAAAGTTCCGAGTTAGTGGCAACGCTCTTCTCACTTCAAACTCATATCCTACAAAGTGAGTACAAGTACATTTTGAGGCAATTCAGAACAGGGCCCATGGCCCATGACCCCCTACCACCTAGGATTTTATATACCTTGGCCTCTTAGAACACTGCTTCAAATTCCATCTTAAAAACACAGATATTCAGAACAAATCATTAATGAAAATCACATGATTCAATCTATGGGAAATGACTGCATTCCTATGCAGGGTATATTTCCGCTCTTCGGGTTCAACTTGCAAAGCACATCGGGCTTCAACAAATGATCTTCAGACAGCTGAAATACAACTTTAACTTTTAATTAAAATGCAAACTGTTTCTTTAGAAATTACACTACAATCAAATATTCTCCCAACCCCCGTTACCCCTTCTGCTACCACAGCATATGCTACAGTTTACAGCTGCTGTTGACACCTAAATCATTCAGTTTTCACTTAAACTCAGAAATCAAACTTTCATTTCATGTATTCAACATATCCTGCCCTACCCACAAAATGGGCTCAGGATGGCTCACATCATAAAACCAACAGCAGCAAAACAATAAATAAGATCAATGATTAATAGCAAAAAAAAAGGCTCACGTCAGATAAAATAAGTCTGTGTGTGTGCAATCGAAATGAAACAGTGTACATGCACACAAAAGCTGATGCTCAGAATAAAACTTGGTTGGTTCTTAAAGGTGCCACTGGTCTCAAATGTTGTTCTTAAAGGCCTCCGATCTTCATGGCCACACTCAATCTCACTTTCCCCCCCAAAAGTAAATTGGAACCAAGCAAGTATTTTGAATCTGACGGTTGGTACATTAAAAGTGGGTGTAGCCACCAACCAGGCTTTATTTCCCAACAGACACCAAACTTATAAGGATTGATATGTGCCGGATATCGATACTTTAGTAATTAATCTTTGAACAGTTCTTTGAACAGGGACTTTGAACAGTTCCGCAGGGCCTTCGCCAGCTGAAACTGCCAAACTGCTAAGCAAACTTGCCAGCGATCATAGCACCAAATACACTAATGTTCTTTTTTAGAATTTTAATAGATTTTAATCAATTGTAGTTAAATGTTATTTATTGTACAATGTATTCATTAAGTTCTTGTTGTTAGCTGCCCTGAGCCACTTTGGCGGGGAGGGCGGGATACAAATAAAATGTGACTGACTGACTGACTGGCTAATCCAGAGAATCCAAAGATACAAGTGAAAACTTTTGCAGATCTCCCAATTACCTTACAATATCAAGAGAGTCCGTCAGCACTCTAGACCAGCGGGATGGGTCTCAGAGAGGTCTGTATCTCATGTGTGCTGCGAGAGCTATGATCTCCTCCCCCTTGACTCTGGTCTGCCAATGTATTGATTTACCAAATTAGAGTTTACCAACACTGGTTAATCTGCATATTGACACCTAGCCTCTGGCGTGGGGGAAGTTCAATTCGCATTTCTAAGGAACTGAGGTTGGGTTGTAAAGTCATTCATAAAGTCATTCACGGACTTTGAAGCTCAGAGGGAAAATCACACACAGCCTTTATCACCCCATTCATGCCTTTGAAGCCCCAAGTCCTGTGTTGGTTGCCCACTGGGGGCTTAGCCCCGGGTGGGAAAATCCCAGGGGGGCTGCAGCCTCCCAGTCCCCGCATACGTTACGCCTATGCCTGGAGTATTGTGTTCAGTTTTGAGCAGCATATTTTAAGAAAGATATAGACAAGCTGGAATGGATCCAGAGGGGGGCGATGAAGATGGTGAGGGGTCTGGAGACCAAGTCCTATGAAAAAAAGGTTGGAGGAGCTGGGCATGTTTAGCCTGGAGAGGAGGAGGCTCTCGATCCAGAGACGCAAAGCTACCTCTTTAAAGCATCATAGGGGGAGACAAAAAGGTCTACAAATCAAAAGAGGAAGGAGGGGGGCTTCTAAGGGCACCACCATGTCTCTCCTAAGGACCATGGAGCGGGGGGACTCACCTCCTCAATGCACCCACCCACTCCCCGGTGTGTATTTTGGTTGCCCTGCTGTGGATTATTAATCCCTACGACTGGGAATTTTTTTTGGGGGGGGGGTTGCACTGTAGGGAGATTTACGGTAATTGCAGTCCTTCCTCTAGTGCTACTTTGTGAAAGTGAACCACAGAGGGGAGGGGCTTTTTAAAAGACACTGTGCCCTTTTTTCCCCCCACAGCAAATTTTAAAAGATTTGATACGTAGGTATTTGAGTCCCTCTATCCCAGTTTGATTGTGGGAAAGGCGCTTTGCAAAGAGAGGAGTCAGGACGCAGAGGTATGATGCAAAGCTTGATCAGCGCAGAGGCAAGAATGCTTCAGGACAGAAAATTAGCATTTGTAAGTGAGATAAGAATCTTATCTACTGACTACTGAATATTGAATATGGAACACCGGAATGCTGAAGACAGTATACCGAATCAGTATTTGAAGTTGAATAGAGTGTAGCTTCACAACCGCTGTCTGATTTTTAATGATATGTATATTTATAACAAATGTTGGATTTTAATGATTTAATATGAAATGTTAATTTTAAAGTGTAATTTATTTTTATGTTAGTTTTACATATGTTGTGAGCCGCCCTGAGCCACTCGGTGGGAAGGGCGGGATATAAATCCCAGATAAATAAATAAATAAATAGATAAATAAATAAATAAATAAATAAATAAATCTCTTTATCCCGTGCATGGGGCGGAGGTTTTGAACTTGTGAATGAACTGAGTTCCGCATCTCACATTGCAATCTCCCCTTGAGGTTTCTGTGCACCAGGGCTGCCACTCTTAAATCAGCAACAGAATGAGCTGGAAGACTGAAATCTTCCCCTGCTGGATTTGGACTGTTGCACTTTTTAATGTTGGATTTATGTTCGTCGGAACCTGAGCTAGCATGGCTGGTGTTGTTAGGTCCAGTGATAGTGCTGTCAGAGGGAATAGGGGGACAGAGTTGGCATCCTGATCTGTTGCAGGCCCTGGTCCCAGTGTCCTTTCCCATGGGGAGAAGGAGGAGGAAGAGGAAGAAGAGGAGGAGAAGCAAAAGAAGACTGCAGATTTATACCCCGCCCTTCTCTCTGAATCAGAGACTCAGAGCAGCTTACAATCTCATATCTTCTTCCCCCACAACAGACACCCTGTGAGGTAGGTGGGGCTGAGAGGCCTCTCACAGCAGCTGCTCTTTCAAGGACAACTTCTGCGATAGCAAGAAGCTGACCCAAGGCCATTCCAGCAGCAGCAAGTGGAGGAGTGGGGGATCAAACCGGTTCCCAGATAAGAGTCCACGCACTTAACCACTGCATCAAACTGGCTCTCATTTCTGAGGGCGTTGTGGATGAGAAGTGGCTTGAGGTGAGGAGGTTAATCCTAACAGGGAACAGAACAGAAGTACTTCCTTTTATCCGTTTTAACCTGACTGCTCGGCAATTTCATCAAATACCCACGAGTTCTTGTATTGTGAGAAAGGGAGAAAAGTACTTATTTCTCTACTTTCTCCATCCCATGCATTATCTTGTAAACCTCTATCATGTCACCCCACAGTTGACGTTTCTCCAAGCTAAAGAGCTCCAAGCATTTTAACCTTTCTTCTTAGGGAAAGTGTTCCAACCCTTGAATCATTCTAGTTGCCTTTTCTGGACTTTTTCCAATGCTATAATATCCTTTTCTGAGGTGCGGTGACCAGAATTGCACACAGTATTCCAAATGAGACCACACCATCGATTTATACAGGGGCATTATGATACTGGCTGATTTGTTTTCAATTCCCTTCCTAATAATTCCCAGCATGGCGTTGGCCTTTTTATTGCAAACGCACACTGTCTTGACATTTTCAGTGAGTTATCTACCATGACCCCAAGATCTCTCTCTTGGCCAGTCTCTGCCAGTTCACACCCCATCAACTTGTATTTGTAGCTGGGATTCTTGGCCCCAATGTGCATTACTTTGCACTTGGCCACATTGAACCACATCTGCCACGTTGACGCAACTCCTCGACGAGCTTACAGTAGGCCCTGGAAGAAGAGCCCTGGAAGGACACAAACACAATTAAAGATTTTTTTTTAAAAGCACCTTAAAAGATTAGTACTTTTGCGATATTTTGTTTAACAGTTTCTGATAACTGACACCTCTTGTTCTGAATTATTGCATCAAATTATTGCATCAAACCCTCTGAATCATTGCATCAAAACCTGCTGGGCACTCCATTATACCCCATGGAGACCAATTTCCATAGGGCATAATGGAGAATTGACCCGTGAGTATCTGGAGCTCTGGGGGGGGGGCTGTTTTTTGAAGGAGAGGCACCAAATTTGCAGCATAGCATCCAGTGCCTCTCCTCAAAACACCCTCAAAGTTTCAAAAATATTTAACCAGGGGGTCCAATTCTATGAGCCCCCGAAGAAGGTGCCTCTATCCTTCATTATTTCCAAATGGAGGAAAGGTGTTTGAAAGATGTATAGTCCCTTTAAACGTGATAGCCAGAACCCCCTCCGGAGTTCAATCCTGCTTGTCACACCCTTGCTCCTGGCTCCAGCCTAGTCTCCTGGCTCCACCCCCAAAGTCCCCAGATATTTCTTGAATTGGACCGGGCAACTCTAGCCAATGAAGAAAAAAGAGGTTTTGCTCTGTAGCTCTTGTGCAATTGAACAAGCCAGACAGAGCCACGGCCAGCGTGTGAGAGTGGGCCAAGTAGGCGGACGCCTGAGGTGCCACTTGGCCTAGGGGAACCACAAGGTGCCCCCCCTCCCCGCACCCAGTGCCCGCTGCCGTCCTGACTTTGCTGAGGCTTCCGGAGAATTGGACGGCCTCAGCAAAGTCGGGGGGCATGGCAGCGAGCGTTCTCTGAGCACGCCCACTGCCTTTGGGACTTGGCCGAGGCCTCCTGAGGCTCGAAACTGCCCCGTGGCGCAGAGTGGTAAAGCTGCAGTACTGCAGTCGGAGCCCTCTGCTCACGACCTGAGTTCGATCCCAGCGGAAGCTGGTTCAGGTTGCCGGCTCGAGGTTGACTCAGCCTTCCATCCTTCCAAGGTTGATAAAATGAGTCCCCAGCTTGCTGGGTGAAAAGTGTAGATCAGGGGTCCTCAAACTTTTTAAATAGGGGGCCAATTCACTGTCCCTCAGACTGTTGGAGGGCCGGACTGCCGTTACTGTACAAGGCCGCGGGCCATCAGTTCTCCGTCTTCTGCATCTCTCTCCCTTCCCCACACCACACCCCCCGGCCTGGGAATTCACCTCACCTCAGTATCACCTCACACTCTGTCTCCGCTGCCTCAGCCCAGTGCCGGAAGTGTGCGTTGCTAACGCGAGTTTAGGTCGAACGTCACTTCCGGTCTGATCTTGCCATAACCCGGCGGGCCGCATAAACATCCTCAGCGGGCCGCATCTGGCCCGCGGGCCGTAGTTTGAGGACCCCTGGTGTAGATGACTGGGGAAGGCAGTGGCAAACCACCCCGTGAAAAAGTCTGCCGTGAAAACATGAGAGCAACGTCACCCCAGAGTCGGAAATGACTGGTGCTTGCACAGGGGACCTTTCCTTTTCCTTTCCTGTAGAGCTATATGGGAATATATTGTTTATTATTATTATTATTATTATTATTATTATTATTATTATTATTATTATTATTATTATTATTATTATTATTATTATTATCACCTTTAATTTATACCCCCAGTATTGTCTACCCAGACTGGCAAGCGGACTCAGGGCAGCTAACAATCAGTTCTAAATTTCAGACAATAAATACAATTAAACGATCAAACTTCAAACAATAAACACTATTAAAACATTTTAAAACTTTATATCTCTGCTCTGCTTTTATACTGGGCTCTTTAATTTGGATTCATTTAACCTTCTAAGTTCTTAATTTATTCTTTTGGGTTAAGTTTTCTCCCCCCCCTTTTTTTTTTGGGGGGGGGGTCATTTTTAGACTAATATCCTCCAACCTTCTTGAGATATAAATTATACTGAAATAATGAAGACTAGGGGCACCTTCTTCGGGGATCATAGAATTGGGGCCCCTGGTTAAATATTTTTGAAACTTGGAGGGTATAATTAATATCTCAAGAAGGTTGGAGGATATAAGCCTAAAAATGACCCCCCCCCAAAAAAAAGGAGGGAGAAAACTTAACCCAAAAGAATAAATTAAGAATCTAGAAGGTTAAATGAATCCAAATTAAAGAGCCCAGTATTAAAATAGCTAAATATAAGTACATAAATGTAGATAAATTATACAAATATACATGGATTTACAGAATAGTTTAGAAACACTTATAAAGCCCAAATATGAACATATGAAGCTGCCTTCTACTGAATCAGACCCTCGGTCCATCAAAGTCAGTATTGTCTACCCAGACTGGCAGTGGCTCTCCAGGGTCTCAAGCTGAGGTTTTTCATGCCTACTTGCTTGGATCCTTTTTAGTTGGAGATGTCGGGGACCTTCTGCTTACCTTCTGCTTCCTTCTGGGACCTTCTGGGACCTTCTGCTTACCAAGCAGATGCTCTACCACTGAACAACTTATCTCAAGAAGCAATTGAAGGTAGATGCTGGGGATTGAACCTGGGACCTTCTGCTTCCCAAGCAGATGCTCTACCACTAAGCCACCGTCCCTCCCCGCAATAATTATCTGCAATAATTCAGAACAAGAGGTGTCAGTTATCAGAAACTGTTAAACAAAATATTGCAAATATAGCCACTATTCAGATCAAAATAATACTATAATCTCAAACATAGACCTTACGCAACCCTGAAGGAATGTGTTTCAGCCTAATAGCTTTCTTCAGTGGTCAAGCACAGTTATTGCACATTAGCTTCAGACATTGTGATAATATTCCAATAATTAGTCAATAAAGGGCCAAGTTGCAATTGTCATCTAATCAATATCTGTGTCTCAAGGCAGAGAGGTACTTAAGAGACCTCATTTGAAATCACCTACAGTACGGAGTCAAGGTAACATGGTAGCGCATGCTGCATTTGGAATTGATTTTCTTTGGACCAGAATGGGAAGGTACACAATTGAATTGCCATTCACAATATGTGTACCTGACCAGGCCAGAAGGTGATTTCAAATGAGGCCTCTTAAGTACATATCTGCCTTGAGTCAAGGATGTTGATTAGATCACAATCCCAACTTGGTTCTGCATTGACTAATTATTGTAATATTAATTGCAATGTCGGGAGCTAATGTATAATAACTATGCTCGGGGGGGGGGGGGTTGGTAGAAAAAGCCCAGCAGAAACTCACTTGCATATGAGGCCACACCCCCTGACATCACCATTGTTGCACACAGGGCTTGTTAGTAGGAAAAGTCCAGGAGGAACTCGTTTGCCTATTAGGCCATACCACCTGACATCACCATTGTTGCACACAGGGCTTGCTAGTGGGAAAAGCCCAGCAGGAACTCATTTGCATATTAGGCCACACACCTCTGACATCACCATTGTTACACACGGGCTTGTTAGTGGGGAAAGTCCAGCAGGAACTCATTTGCATATTAGGCCACACCTCCTGACATCAAGCCAGCCAGAACTGTGTTCCTGTGCTGTGTGGTCCTGCTAAAAAAGAAGCCGTGACTATCTTTGACCACTGAAGAAGGCCAAAAGAGGAGGAGTTTTTTACATTGTTATTGTGGTCCTTAGATCAGACATACAAAAGGAAAATGCAAACATACAAAGTTTCCAGGATTTTAAAAAACTTAAAACAGTTTAAAATTTCATCTAACATCTATTTCATTTCATCTACTAACTGCCTATTTTCTAACTACCATGCATTTTCCGTAACCTGAGTAGCACCATGCAGAAACTGGCTACTTGGTAGGTGATCTTGGTGTATCTATCAGATAGAAGGAATTCATGTTTAGCTTTTTTTTTTTTTTGAAGAGTTGGATTTATACCCCATCCTTCCCAGAGTCTCAGAGAGGCTTACAATCTCCTTCCCCTTCGTCTCCCCACAACAGACACCCTGCGAGATAAATGGGGATGAGAGAGCTCTGAGAGAACCGCTCTGGAGAGAACAGCTCTGAGAGAATTGTGACTGACCCAAGGTCGCCCAGTTGACTTCATGTGAAGGAGTGGGGAATCAAACCCAGTTCTCCAGATTAGAATTTGCTGCTCTTAAACTCTATTGGCGTTAGGCCAAAACATGTTTGATCAGGGTCACATAAGGTCTATATTTGAGAGTACTGTGCGATATTAATGTGAATTAAGGCTATATTTGGACCTGTATGGGTTTTTTAACACTATTCTGTAATAAATACATGGGGTTTTTTTAAATAATTGATATATATTTATGTTCTATATTTAGCGATTTTATTTGTGGGCCCTTCAGTTTTGATGTATAAGCCTAACGTCAGAAGATCTTGCAGCACCTTCATGACTGGTTGACTGTGCCATAAACTCCCCTGGACTAGAACTCTCCGTCCGATGTATGAAGTGTGATTTTCACTCGGCAGATAGATGGCGAGACGTGAGTGAAGAGAGAAATGTTTTTGCATAGCAGAGGAGGGTGAGCGGATCCTAAAAGAAGCGAGAGAGGCTGAAATCCATTTACTCAGAGCGGACCTCAGATTCCAGCAGGAGCACAGCTCCTGAACCTTTCTGACAGTTCCCCCTCCTCCTTCCCCTCTACCTTGTCCATTGAATAGTAGGTGCAGCTGCATAACAATCCCTGGCTTAGGAGAGCGGGCAGCCAGCCAGTCACCAGGGGCTTTGCCATGCCCCCAGCAGCCCTCCTTAACCCCTGGAGAAGCCCACACCACCCTTTCTCCACTTCTGATGTGATTTTGGGCAGTGGGTGGCTTGTTGGGCTACGACTGGGGGAGGGGGGGTGGCCAAGGAGAGCCCCAGGTGAGCGAGGCCTGTTTGGGCTGATTGGATCTCTAGCCTTGCCCGGGGCTCTCCTTTCTTGCGTCGGGTTGCTTTTGGCTAGGGGGCGGCAGTATATGTTAACGAGATATGCTGATGAGCTCCACCACCTGTTTTTCTACAAAAGGACCCCTGCTCCAGAGAAACGGCATTCCAGCCAACAGGGAGGGCTTGGTGCTGCAGGAACTGGGGTTTGCCACTTTACAAAACAATCCAGAACAGATTTCCACTCTGGTCAACAATAACACAACAGCCTGGTTCACACAGATACGAATCTCGTTTGATTTACCCACACTGCAGGAAACCGTGATGAAGCCGCTTGACAGACGGGAGGAGATGACTGACAGCACAATGTATGTAGCAAAAGGGATGAGATGGGAAGAGGCGGGAAGTTTCTAGAGAGCCGATTCCCAAATGCAATCTGTCCTCAAGCGAGGAAACTTGCATGTATGAACCAACAGATGCTCAGAGGTGTCAAACTCATTTGGGTCCGAACCTGACATAAATGAGACCTTGTTGGACTGGGCCAGGTCGGATCATATTGGACTGGGCCATGTGTGTACCTATTTGAGATTAGGTAGCAAAGACATTATAAAGGACACAGGCACACATAATTAAAGGGTTTTTTTTTAAAAAAAACAAAAACAAAACATGCTTAAAAGATTAGCATTCATTGGTCTTAAAGGTGCTTTCTTTGTAGCATGGGATCCAGGGAACTGGGCAAAGGAAGCTCTGGCTCTTTCCTTCCTTCCCCAGGGGATGAGGAGGAGGAGCCTCAGCCAACAGAAGGAAGAGAGGCTTGACTCAGTAGCTCTGCTTTGCGATTGAGACAGCCTGGCAAAGCAAGCTCTCCCTCCCCCCTTCCTCCCCCAGGGAGGAGCCTCAGCCAATGGAGAAAATAGAGGTTTTGCTCTGTAGCGCCTGTGCAGTTGAGCAAGTTTTGCAAAGCAAGCTGTTATGCAGAAGGAAGTAAGAGAGAGGGAGAAGGAAGCAGAAGACAGCCAGTTGCCTGAGGGCCTGATTCGTCCCCCAGGCCGTATGTTTGTCACCCCTGTTCTAGCATTTAATAGAAAGAGCTGGCTTTCTCATTGCATTAAGTAAGGGGGGTTTCTGGCAGCCGAATCCCTAGCTTAATACAACAAGAAAGCCAGCTGTTTCCAACAGCTGGCTCATGACCAGGGCTTTTTTTTTAGCAGGAACGCAGCGCCGGCTGGCTTGGTATCAGAGGGTGTGGCCTAATATGCAAATGAATTCCTAGTGGGCTTTTTCTACCAAAAAAATCTCTGCTCATGACAACTCATAAAGTTCACAGCCAACTCATGGCAACCTCACTAAGCTCCACTTTTCTGGGTTTTCAAGGCAAGAGATGAGCAGAAGAGGTTTTCCCTTGCCTATCCCTGTGGCTTTCTAAGATGTTTAGAGCAGGGGTGTCAAAGTCATTTATGATGAGGGCCGGATCTGACATAAATAAGACCTTGTTGGGCCCAGGCCAGGTGTGTCATAAAATGTAATCCCAGGTAGCAGAGATAGAAACAGTTGGAGAGCCAGTTTGGTGTAGTGGTTAAGTGTGCGGACTTTTATCTGGGAGAATCGGGTTTGAGCCTGCTTCGGCGGGGGAAGGGGGATATAAATAAAATTTTACTTACTTACTTTACTTACTCCTCCACTTACAGCTGCTGGAATGGCCTTGGGTCAGCCATAGCTCTGGCAGAGGTTGTCCTTGAAAGGGCAGCTGCTGTGAGAGCCCTCTCAGCCCCACCCACCTCACAGGGTGTCTGTTGTGGGGGAGGAAGGTCAAGGAGATTGTGAGCCGCTCTGAGACTCTTGAGTGGAGGGCAGGATATAAATCCAATATCTTCATCTACCTCACAAGGTGTCTGTTGTGGGGGAGGAAGGTAAAGGAGATTTGAGGCGCTCTGAGACTCTTCGGAGTGGAGGGCAGGATATAAATCCAATATCTTCATCTACCTCACAGGGTGTCTGTTGTGGGGGAGGAAGGTAAAGGAGATTGTGAGGCGCTCTGAGACTCTTCGGAGTGGAGGGCGGGATATAAATCCAATATCTTCTTCTTCTTAAGCAGGCCTGTAGCTACGGGGTGGGGGGAGGCCACTCCATTCAACCCCCCCCCCTTCAATCTCTGTGGCCCCTCCATTGGGCCGAGACCCAGCTGAGACTCCATTGGGCGAAGACCCCAAGCAGACGCCCCCCACTGCACCCCAGCTGATCAGCTGAATGGTGGGTAAAACGCTGCTGCTTCTCCTGAGGGAGTAGAACGCGGAGAGGCATGGGCCAAGTCTAAAGGTAGGGCCGATTCTAGCCACACCCAGCACACACACAGCCACAGAAGGGGAGGGAGAGAGTGGCAGCTGCGGAAAGCAGCATTTTACCGCCAATCAGCTGATCAGCGGGGGTGCTTTAAAGAGGCCGTGAGAGCCTCTTGTGACATCATTCTGGCCCCCCCCCACCTAAAAATTTATCTGCTGGGCCCCCCCCACCAAAATTTTTCTGGCTACGCGCCTAGGTATAAACTTTATAAAGAACACCGGGAAACACAATCAAATACTTCTTTTTAAAACTTAAAAAATGCTTCAAAGATTAGCACTCTTGCAATATTTTGTTTATTCAACAGTCTCTGCTAGCTCTCTTGCTCTGAATGATTGCATCAAAATCTGGAGATAGTGTCTGTGCTGCAGCAATCTTGAGTAGGCTGTTCAGGTGTTGTTCAGGGGTGTGTCTGTAAGCTGCAAACCTACTTTTGATTTATTGAGATTCATTACAGAAAACTCATGGTCAATGCTTTGAGCCTAAAACCCAGGGGCAAACATGAAATGGCTGGGCATTGCGAGCTTTTGTACATAAGTAGCTTCATGCGCTGGTCAGCCAATGGAGAAAATAGAGGCTTGAGCAGGCCTGGCAAAGCAAGCTGCATTATAGAAGGAAACAAGAGAGAAAGAAGGAAGTTGTGAGTTTCTCGCGAGCCTGATAGGAGCCCTCCAGGAGCCTGATCTGACCCTTGGGTTAGTTGCCCTGAGCCTGCCTCGGTGGGGAGGGCGGGATATAAATAAAATGATTGATTGATTGATTGATTGATTGGGTAGTACATTTGATAACCCTGCATTAGAGGAATTTCCAGGGAATAGGGTAGAAAGCACAGTCCAGTAGCACCCTTAAGGCTAACAAATTTTATTATAGCATAAGCTTTCGAGCAACACAGTTCTCTTTGTCAGATGCAGGGGATAGGGCTAATTGATACATTACAGTTTTAGCCGTCCCTCTCCTAGGAGCCCAGAGCAATTAGTAAGATAACAAGGGGAGGTCCTCCTGACTGTCTATCAAAGTAGTAGAAGAAGAAGACCGTAGATTTATACCCCGCCCTTGTCTCTGAATCAGAGACTCAGAGCGGTTTACAATCTCCTTTATCTTCCTTCCCCACAACAGACACCTGTGAGGTGGGTGGGGCTGAGAGAGCGCTCACAGCAGCTGCCCTTTCAAGGACAACCTCTGCCGGAGTTATGGCTGACCCAAGGCCATGCTAGCAGCTGCAAGTGGAGGAGTGGGGAATCAAACCCGGTTCTCCCAGATAAGAGTCCCCACACTTAACCACTACACCAAACTGGCTCTCAAAGTAGCTCCTCTGATAAGTATACGAGAAACGGGATTTTCAGCAGCAGCTCCACAATTAAGGAAAACCTCCCTAGAGAAGTGGTGTGCCTGGCCCCTTCATTCTCAATCTTCAAGAGGCAATGGAAGGCAGTTTTACTTAGGACCTCGTTTGTTGGCATTGCTGGCAATGGTGGAAAGTGTTGTCAAGTCACAACTGACTTATCAAGTAAACCCAACTGACTTATCAAGTAAACTCAACTGACTTATCAAGTAAACTGACTTATCAAGTAAACTCACCGTGCTAGCAAATTATTACATCTATTAAATAGTATACAATTCTTTATGGGAGGGGTAAGGAACCTTTTTTTCTGCCAAGGGCCATATGGATATTTATAACATCATTTGCGGGCCATAAAAAATGATCAACTTAAAAACAGTGCTCCGCCGAGGGAGAATGATTCAGGCCAGCAAAATTAATGCAAATAACTGTTTTTCTATTTGAAGTCATGTGGGGAGAGCCTAATCTGGCACGCACACACACCTGGCCCACCACCCTAGGCAAATGCATAGGTCCAGGGCTTTTTTGTAGAAAAAGCCCAGCAGGAACTTAGTAGCATATTAGACCACATCCCCTAATATTAGCATATTAGGTCACACACTCGTTAGCGAATTAGGCCACACCATCTGGGATAATCAAGTGCAAACTGGACTGTGACAGTAACTTTTCCAGGCCCTGCAGCAATTCTGGCCGGCCAGCCAGGCCCCAGGGAGGCTGCCGCACTGTACATCTGGGCCCTGTGATCCCTGTCTGGCCCTGGGGAGGCTGCTGTACAGCATGGCTGGAGCACACGATCCTCGCTGGCCAGCCAGGCCCCAGGGAGGCTGCCGCACAGTGCATCTGGGCCCTGTGATCCCTGCCTGCCCCTGGGGAGGCTGCTGCACAGCGTGGCTGAGCCCCATGATCCTCGCTGGCCAGCCAGGCCCCAGAGAGGCTGCCACATGGCTTGGTTCGGCCCAGCAATCCCCAAGGGCCACACCAAGGGTCCTCAAGGGCCATATACGGCCCTCGGGATGGAGGTTCCCCACCCCTGCTTTACGGTTTTATAAACACCTCAGTATTTTACAGCACGGCTTTTGGATAACACCGGTGTAACGGACACTTGACAATTGTTACAAACAATTTTCCAAGAGCGCTGTGACAATGTTACATGAGCATGTGACTTCAATGTGGTTGCTGTGCTTGCAGAATTCTCTCGGTATTTGCACTGAGTATTTGTACTGAGAGAATTTTGCAAGCACTGCAGCCACATTGAAGTCACATGTGGCTCTTTCGCACTTTTTGTGCGGCTCTCCAAGCCCTCCCTGCCCCGTCAGCTGACTTGGTGTTGGGTATTCTTAGAGAAAAATACTATTTAGCAGAGTGAGAAACGAGTAGCACAGCAGAGAATATGCAGAGATCATTTGTGCGTTTAAAAGAATATGATTGCTTTACTTAAAACTACAAGGGAGGGTAAACTGGGAGTAAAGAGAGCCAGTTTGGTGTAGTGGTTAAGCGTGCGGACTCTTATCTGGGAGAACCGGGTTTGATTCCCCACTCCTCCACTTGCACCTGCTGGCATGGCCTTGGGTCAGCCGTAGCTCTGGCAGAGGTTGTTCTTGAAAGGGCAGCTGCTGTGAGAGCCCTCTCCAGCCCCACCCACCTCGCAGGGTGTCTGTTGTGGGGGAGGAAGGGAAAGGAGATTGTAGGCCGCTCTCTGTCTTTGAAAGGGCAGCTGCTGTGAGAGCCCTCTCAGCCCCACCTACCTCACAGGGTGTCTGTTCTGGGGGAAGGAGATAAAGCAGATTGTGAGCTGCTCTGAGGCTCTTGAGTGGAAGGCAGAATATAAATCCAATGTCATCTTCTTCTAAAATAACAGACGCTAGCTTCTACACCTTTACATCTTGAGAACAAAAGTAGGAATGGCCTCTCTTCCCCAAACTTAGACAAAGGCAGAAAGAGTTGCCATAAAATGCAGAATAGGCAATACATTGATTTCCAATCACAGCACTCAATTACTGGTCATTTAACTGAGACCTCCTACAGACTTTTGCAGGCTTTCTCTCTAGCTAACAGATAGGTTACAGTAAAAACACGTGACTTCCTGTTGACTAACAGTACCAGCAAAGCTAACTCTATAATTTCTGAAGTGTTGCAGACGTGCGAGTCCCAACACTTGGAGAAGGCATTTGTCTCTCTAAATCGCTCCTCCAAGCCAAGCCAGCCAGCAGCTTGGGAAATGCATTTAAAGTTAAAGTTGCTTTCTTTCCTCCTCTCCCTCTCTGCTCCCTCTCCCCGTTTATTTGCTTTCTTTCAACTTTTATTTCATTTTTTCCTTCCTTCCAGCTCTCAAACATCTGACATTCATCCTATGTGGCTCTTTCATTAAGCCAGCTTGGTCACTCTTACCTTATAGAGTTGGCTTCTCTGATTCTACCGTAGAATGTCTGTTTGGGGACAGGGCTAAACTAGGATTAAAGGTCTAGTTTGGAATTAGTCATGTCAGTGAACAACACAATAAGACGAGGGTTGTAGAAACAAAGCCAAAACTAGAAACAGAACTGAAGCAAAAGCATCAGGGGACATTAACAGTGCAATCCTAAAGAGAGTTACTCCAGTCTGAATCCACTGAAAAGAATGGGTTAAGAGTGGAGTAACTCTCTCTAAGATTGCGCATTAAATGACGCGAAAAACTACATAGCAGGATTCTTACATACCTCAAACTATACGCAGTAGCATAGAACAGACCACAGTCCCTAAGAATTTATTCAAGTAACACTGTGAAGCATTTATTTTAGTATAGTGCTGCCCAATTGCTCGCACAGAAAAGCCCTCTTGGGTATTTCAGTTTTGCATCGTTTGCAGAAGGGCACTGCTCGTTTTCACACTTTTGAGCGGCTGAACTTTTACAGTTTTAATTCGGATAGCCCCCGTTTGGCGTTTCGGAGTTCCACGGAAGTCGCTGGCAATGACTTAGGAGGCGATTTTGCAGAGGGTCGACCTGCGAGGCTAGGCACCGGGCGGGCCTCAGGTCAAAAGCATCGATCTGGCAGAAGGGAAATTGACGCGGCGCGCGGGTCTGTTCAGATCAGAGATTCTCTGCGGACTTCTAGAGGGCAATTGCTCTCCGAGCATCACAAGAGACAGGATCCGAAAGATTCCCCCACCCCTTTTTAAAGTCTAGTGCCGATTTCGCCACATAGAATAAACGTCAGATCTTTTAAGAGCCGCAAGTCATGAACATCAGATGTAGGGAGGGAGGGAGGGAAATAGTTGGAGGAGAGAGAGGTGGAAAGAAAGCAACTTTAACGTAAAATGCATTCTCCAAGCTGCTGACTGACGAAGAGTTTAGGGCAGGCGAGATGGGCTCCCTTATTTTATCGTCATAACCCTATGTAGGGTAAGCTATAGAGCAGGGGTAGCCAGACTTGCTTCACATAGCCAAATAGAATAAACGCCAGATGTCTGAGAGCTGCAAGACATGAATATCAGATGAGGGAGGGAGGGGGGAAGGAAGGAGAGAGGGAGGAAGAAAGGAAATAGATGGGGGAAAAGAGGAGAGAGGGAGAGGTGGAAAGAAAGTCAATTTAACTTTAAATGCATTCTCCAAGCCACTGGCTGGCTTGGCTTGGATAAATGATTTAAAGAGAGAAATGCCTTCTCCAAGTCAGTCCACGGAGCAGTGGGGGCTTCGAGAGCCACACAATATGTGTGAAAGAGCCACATGTGGGTCCCGAGCCACAGTTTGGCCACCCCTGCTTCAGACCAGCAGGGTTACTCTTCTGAGTCAATAAAGAGCTAGTTCTCATAGGCTGGGATCACACACACTAAACGGTGCGCTTTCAATCCACTTTCGATGCATTTTCCAACTGGATTTTGCCTATTAATCTGGTAAATTCAGTGGGAAAGGGCATTGAAAGTGGATTGAAAGTGCATGACTGAATGTGTGCGATCTTGACTTAGCTTCTATAAATGTTAAAAAGTATCTGCGTGCACCAGTCAATTCTTTGATTGGCCCTGCAATATCTGAGAATACCATCTCTAGACATTGTTCGTTGTGTACAGTATTTTTGCCCATGTATCTTGGGGCAGTACCTTTTGCCTTAAACATATATCACAACCAGATTACATTTGATCACAATCAATAACATCAACAGTACATTCTTTCAACAATTTTTGCACACTTTGCACACTACGGTGCCCCATAGTTATATGCCGTTTAAGAAGACATGATTTATGCTTACATACAGATTGCATTGTATAATACACTGGCCCAACAGCATTTGTTACATCAGAAACATTTTCAGCATCATTTTGTACATCATCATCATCATCAAGCTTTAGATAATGAAGACCATCAACTACATCAAGCATAAGTTCAGTTCCAGATTCAGGATCAACAATACTTCCATTTTCCTTTCTGAGTACAATCTCATGATTTCTTCTGATAATTCTTTTTGTTGAAACTAGGTTGCTGACTGCCTCAGGGGCATATGCACACTTTGTTAGTGTAACCTTTTTAATTTCTTGACTTTCATCCATAACTTTTAAGATTACAGTCCCACTTCCTTCAACTTTCAGTATATGTCCATTGGCTTGCTCTAATTTAGGGCAGTTGTTCTCATCCAATTCCACAAAAGATTTCTTATCTTTACAGACATGAAAATAAGTTCCAGAATCTATCATCCAATGATTCTCAAGATTTGCATTTCAAGAATTGCATATGTAGGATTCCTATCAGACACATTCTTAGCCTTGGTTGCTGGCTTTGCAGATTTAAATTCATGTTTTTGTTGGTTGCTATTCTTCACTTGCCCATTGGGTGTCGCTGCTCCAGTAGAAGCATTTGCACTTTGATTTTGTTTGAATTTCTTTCTACAAGAATATTGATAGTGTCCTTTTAAGCCACAAAAATGACATAAAATTTCCTTTTTCCCAGGATGCACTCTAAGTACAGACATCTTATTCTCAGTTTCAAAAAGTTCCCTTCTTCTGGCCTCATCTCCCAAGGATTCCAGAATGCAGTCAAGTTCCTGTTTCTCTCTCATCCTCAAAAAGGATGCAGTACTTTTATAGCTTTTAGGAAGAGATTTAAATAAAGCAGCTATTACTTCTTCATCTTCCACTGTGGCTCCAATTCTCTTAAGCTCTGAAACCACTTCCATTATCTGATTCAGATGGGTAGCCATTGAATCTGTATTTTTCATCTTAAAACTGTACAGCTTTTCTCTGAGAAATATTCTCTGAGTCATAGAAGGCTTAAATGATTGCTTTTCTAAGAATTTCCACATTTCTGCACTTGTCTTACAGTCCAGGACCAGAATGGATTCCTGTTCTGATATGACATTCAAAATTATTAATTTTGCACGGTTATCTTTAATATCAAAATCTGAGATTTCATCCTTATTTTCATTGAAAACTGCTTCAAAGCAATTTTTTTCATGAAGGAGCAGTTGCATTTTAATCGACCAGAATCTAAAATTGCTTGCATTTAAGCATGGAATTTTAACATTAATCGGATCAGTACTCACGACATGTATCATTGCGTTTCCTTGGGCGTCGGTCATTCCTTACAACAGCTGATGTTGTTGGAATGTCCTCTTGTGTGTCAGACATCTTTGAATGCAGGCTGCAGCAGGTCAGAAGAAGAAAGCGGCCTTTGAGGAATGCAGTGTTTCCAGCTTCTAATTGAAATGCAGATTTTCACTCAGTCGGCATCGAGCAAGGGAATTAGGCTCTAGCAGATCCTTTGTTCCTCTCCATCGTTCCGGTAGCAAAAAATACAACCTTTTCAAACAGCTTCTGGTCACTTTAAAATACTTTTCACTGTCTTCCTGTTCTGTCTTTAAAAAATCACTTTTCAATATGCCAATCTCCAATATAAGCCATCCTCTGCTACCATTTTGATGGGAAATACACGTTAAATTCAGAGGCGTGGAGTGGCAATAATTGGAGACAAGGCTTAAGCTTATCAAAAGAAAAAAAGTTTACTAGAAAACATCAGGATAGGGTACTTGGGATAAAAAAAGAAAAACAATTTAGCATACCAGCTAGTCTAACTATGTCTGTCCTCTCCATGGCTACATTCTAGCAACTCCTTTGTCTAACAGTTCTCCTTCCCAAAGAGCATTTCGCCACGAAGAAGAGCAATTCAGCTTGCATACAAGATCAAAGCATTTCACACCTAACATCCTTTCTGACCAATGTTGTGTTTACATCTTTGGCGGGTAAAGAAGATTCCGCTCACAATTGGGTTTAGGTTACAATACATCATTTCCTCTTTCAGGTAAACAGTTTATAATGGCTGGAATTTAAATAACTTGTATTCCAACAGTAAGGCTACAATTTCGCACTAGACCTTTAATCCTGATTTAGCACTGTCCCCAAACTGACATTCTACACTAAAATCATAGAATCAGAGAGTCATAGACTTGGTTTCTTTGATTCTATTATTCTAGTGTAGAATATCAGTTTGGGGAAAGTGTTAAACCAGGATTAAAGGTCTGGTGCGAAATTGGTAATGTACCAATTTCGCACTAGACCTTTAATCCTGGTTTAACGCTGTCTCCAAACTGACATTCTACACTTGAATCAGAGAATCGCAGAAACCAACTCTATGACTCTCTGATCCTATGATTCTAGTATGGAATGTCAGTTTGGGGACAGGGCTAAACCAGGATTAAAGGCTTAGTTGCACTTCTAATCCACTTTCAGTGCACTTTCCAACTGGATTTTACTGTGTGAGCTGGCAAAAACTAGTTAGAAAGTGCACTGAAAGTGGATTGAAAGTGCATTACAGTTGTGGCATTCCAGGCCTCCGAGCCGGGAAAGCTTTTGCACCCGGTAAATTCAGTAGTCTTTGAGCAGCTTGGGCTGCTTGCCACCTCACAAGGTCACCACCCTGGAATTCCCCATTCCTGCCTGAGAGAGCCTTCTGTTTGCATGCAGAATTCCCCACGAAGCTCATGGAACTTCCTTTCAAGGGTCTCTAGCAAGCAGTGTGCCCTTGAAGCTGAGTTAGTGTGAGCTAGCTCACAGTATTTTAGCCTCTTGCTCACAGATTCTTAGTCTTAGTTCAGGAAAAAATGGCCCCAGAGCACACTCGTTTACGCAGGAGCTCACAACTGTCTCATTACATATACTAACCCACCTTCCATTATATTTTAATGCACCCTGTTTTTCTAATGGCTAACTTACATTATTTCTGATACGCTTTTAGAACAGTGTATCGGAATATTTGGGTTTTTGGGGTTTTTTGTATTGACATACTCAAATGGGGGATATTGGCTGCTTGTCTTATTGCATATACCGACCCATCCTCCGCTGTATATTAATGTCTTCCTTTGTTTCTAATGGCAAACTATAATAGATGTTATAACCTCTTGAGAAACCATGCCCTCTATTTAAACTAGCAAAGCCAGAATGTTACCTATATTTATGGCACTTCGCACCTACAACAGCAGTCTACTTTTTATCACCCTCCAGTGTTGTTTCAGCCCTGCTTTGTTCTAACACTAACAAACACAGATCCCTATTTGTGATTCTTTTAATCTGCTAAAAACATTCCCATAATTCTACGCACCGACTCACTGCCCACTTATATTAAGAACTGCTGCTTGCCATTCCCATTTTGTCTGATGAAGTCTGCTTAGAGCATACGAAAGCTTCCATCCTAAATAAAACTTAGTTGGTCTTAAAGGTGCACTTGTCTACTGCTTCTATAACTTTAATGCCCATAGCTCACAAAGTAGCGTTTTTACTCACAAGACTCCACAGCTTAGAGGGAATATTGCTAGCAAGTAATTGTAGCTGTGAACAACTCATTTTTAAATTCTGTTTTTCTGTGGATTCTTCCCCCCCCCCACACACACACACACAGTTTAAGGACAAACTCCCTCCCCCCCCCCAAAAAAAAAAGCTTAGGGACAGTCTAACAGGCTGGATGGCCATCTGACAGCAAGGCAGATCCTGTGAATTTAGGGGGGGAGGGCGGTATTTGTGAATTTCCTGCACTGTGCAGGGGGTTGGACTAGATGACCCTGGAGGTCCCTTCCATTAATCAAAACGTGTCCAACTCAAAATTGGCTTCTAGACAAACATCAGGGTACAAGTGCTCTCAAAAGAGCTGGGAACACACACCCCCTGGGGGGGGGGGGAGAAACGAAGTGAAAAGCAAAAGCAAAAAAAATGCATACAGATATCAGGGGATAAACCGAGACCAGTCCTGCACTAGACCGTTAATCCTGGTTTAGCCCTGTCCCCAAACTGACATTCCACACTAGAATCAGAGAATCCAACTCTATGACTCTCTGATTTTACTGTAGAGCGTCAGCTTGCGGGGGGACAGGGCACCTGGCTTGTAGGCGTTCCTTCAAATATGCTGGCTGCTTGGCCTAACACTTAAGAGAAATTGCTAAGAGGATTGTTGCAGCTTGAAGAAGCTCACGCGAAACAAGGGTTCAGTACGACCTTGTCCTTGGAAACTTGGATTATTGGCTGCATCTTTGGACAGGCATTAAACGTCTGGAGTACCACACCAGGATTGCATGGAATGAGATGGGAAGTTTTACCATAGGATGAAAAGGAAGACTCTTGGTGTTATTGCTTCCTTTTCTATGAAGGACTAAAAGTTATGGTTGTTTTGTAATTTATGATGGTGGAATTTGTATTTATTTTTGTTGACCTTGTATAATTTAATAATAGAAGCTGGTTTTCACGGTGGGTTATGTACCTTTGATTTTTTTTTTTTTTTTGTCCTTTTGCTGTGTTACTCTCTGTGTGTTGTATAGCCTCCAGACAGGGCCTGGAGATCTCCCCCAACTGATCTCGAGAAGACAGAAATCAGTTCCCCCGGAGAAAACGATTGCTTTGGAAAGGGGAACCTCTGTGGCATTATACCCCGCAGGGATCTCTCCCCTCCCCTCCCCAAACTTCACCCTTAAAACCTCCAGGTACTTTGCAGCCTGGAGTTGGCACCCCTATTACTTCTCTCAAAGTAAATCCTCCCAATGGAATTCAGATGGGTTTAACTCCAAACCGACGTGCGTCGGTCTGAGCGGGCCGTGTAAACGGCTGGCTCCTGGAAAGCAGGTTTCATTCCGAAGTCCTTTCCAGCGTGTTTTTTTAATTAGAAGGCAAGGCGAACAATAAAACATAAAACGCTAAACGATGGCATCAGCTTGACACGCAGTTGATTCATAATAAATATTAATGGCATGGGTTGGGTTGATCCGACCCTCCTCTCTTGTTATATAAAAGGAAATGGGATTTGCTGGTTTTAAAACAACGTCAATCTTGTCCTTGCGCCCCCAGCGCATTGTCGCCAAAATCTTTGGATTTCAACCCCTTGAAACCAATGGGCCGCACTCATTCAGTGCAATCTTGTCCGTGTATTTACGTTATGTATAGTCCGCCTTTCTCGCGGGGACTGAAGGCGGATTACAATACAAACGACGGTTGGGACACCCAATGAACGATGCAATAGCCTAGGGTTAGCGTTGTAGAACCAACCGGAGGTCTACTGCAACTGGAACTGGAAGCAAGACATGAACATTAACAGGACACATGAAATGATGCAAAAATTACATCGCCCGCGGCGGGATCCAAATTAACTGCCAACTGTGCCCAGTTGCATAGACCCGATAGGTTACGCATTAAATGATGCTCAATTCTGTAGTAGGGTCCTTGTTTCAGCAAACTATACGCGGGAGTATAGACCACACAATTCCTAATTCCCCCCCCCGTCCCCCAAGATAGATCCAAGCGGGCGGCGGTGTTGGCATGAAGGAGTAGAACAGAGTACCTTTAAGACCAACGAAGTTTTATTCAGAACGTCAGCTTTCGTACGAATGCATCAGACGAAGGGATAGGGTACCTTTAGAATAATTTAGTGTAGTACGATGGATCGGTTACCTTTTAACTCTCTCTCTAGCTCCTTTTAAAGAGATCCTTTTAAAAAGAATAATAATCTTTTGCACCGTTGTTGTTGGAAAGGAGAGCGCCAGCCGCTTCGGGCCCTCTGGGCTTTTGAAAGAGGTTTTTGAACAGCTCTCAAAGTCTGTCCTTGGTGGCTCCCAGTTCCAAAACGGGAAGCCCAATAGAAGATACCAATTGTAAATGATATATAGATTGAATTGTGATTGAACCAGACAAGAAAGAAAATGTAAGTAGGAAATACATTTGTTCTCTTCCTCCAACCCTGATTTTCCCATAATTTCCTATAGAATCTTCCCTTTCCCCTTTCCTATACCTGAAATTCAATAAAACTTTTCTTTGAGAAGCAAAACGTCAAGCCCAGAACAGCCGGACTGAAATTGACACGTTGCTTGAAATCGACATGTTCTTTCCCTCACCTTCGAACCGCAGCTACTGCGCCCTTGGCCTGGCTAACCGGCTGAGGGAGGGCTAACAGTGGCACATTAATATCGGATTTTTATTTCTTAATTAAAAAAAGAAGAAGTATGACAGAGGTGTCCCTGTGAAGAGGGAAGATGATCAGCAGCCGGTCAAACGGGAAATATGGATCCAGGATGAAACAGCAGATCAAAATTCTGCTAACCTTTGCACGAGCCTTCTCCATTGCAGCTCCGCACCTATGGAACCAGCTCCCGGAAGAAGTGCGGGCCCTGCGGAGCCTCGAACAATTCCGCAAGGCCTGCAAGACCTTCCTTTTTGGGATGGCCTTCGCCTGACCGAACGACTGATGATTCGCCTTAAGTGATTCCGCCATAGTATTTACACCTAACAGAGTAGCACTGGGAATGTTAATTTTAAGTGGAATGTTTTTTAAGTGAATGTGATTTTAAAACCCGTTGTATAATTTATTGTATGGATCGATGTTGTTAGCCGCCCTGAGCCTGCTTCGGCGGGGAGGGCGGGATATAAATAAAATATTATTATTATTACTAACATTTTTTTAAATAATCAGAGTCGAGCGTTTTTCTCCACTAAATAATAATAATTTTCCCCACTGAATAATAATAATTTTTAACAATCCAATCGGCCATATTACATATCAGGCTTCCTTCATTCTTTCGCCTAAGAAAATATATTACTTATGTGCCAGATGGACGAGAAGACGCATATAGGTGCCCAGGAAGACTGGTCGCTTGTTGACTATTAAAACGATTTCAAGTTTAACTTTCAGTGAGCGGGAAACAAATCAAGTTGTGAATTGTTTCTATGAGCACTGGAAGAAACGGGCGCTTTTTCCCCCTTTTTTTTTTGCTTCCCTTCGCGAAACAAAACTTTTGGAACAAACCTACCCATTTTAAACTTTTAGAAGGGACGGGATTGGAAGAAAATATCTGGAGAAATGGATGGAGCTTTTAAAAAGGACATGAAAACACCGGAGAGGGGAAAACGAAAGAAGGAAGATGAGGAAGGGAGAGGTGGAAAGAAAGCACCTAAACGTTAAACCAAAACCAGCTGGTTTGGCCTGGAGAAGTGATTTAAAGAGGAAAATGCCTTCTTCAAGCCGGCCAATGGAGCCGTGGGGACTTCGAGAGCCACACAATATATGTGAAAGAGCCACATACGTTTAAATAGACTGGCAGAAGGAAGGAAGGAGTTTGCGCCGGATCCTGGCTCCAATCCTTCATGCCAAGGCGACTTTCAAAGAATCCTGCCCCCAGTCTGATCCCCTATACATCAGCTGCAAACCCTGCTGATTTGAGTAGGACCTTTCCCACGTAAGGACACGTAAGGAGCGCACTCTTCAACTGTCTCCAGCCTGGAGATTTTTTAAGAGAACGCCGATCTCATAAACGGAACCTTTGGACGGACCCAGCAGCCGCTGCGATTCTCGAGCAGAAAAGTCCAAGCGGGGCCCTTCAGAAACCGTCGAAGCGAAAGACCATTTCTAATTGGCAGCCGAGTCCTAATGATTAACCATACCCCACCCCCACCCTCCAAGAAAAAAGGCTCCCAACCAAGCCATCGGCCAAGGGGAAACTACCACCACCCTTTTAGATCCACAGGAAAACCAAAGAATCGCAGACCTTTCCTCTAAAGGGGGGGGGGGGGGGCCGCCCCACGGCTCCTTGGACTCCAACCCCTCCCTTCGAGCAGCCACCCAGTTTTGCTGGGAAGGGAGGGGGTCACGTGACGCAGCCCCATTCTCTTTCCACCACCACCCCCCGTCCCCGCGGTAAAGGGGCCGAGCCACAGATGAAGGGGATCACTTTAAGGCCGAGATTAGGCGAGAGAGGAGCTAGTTAAGACCAGATAGGAGAATCGGGTCAAAAGGAGCTATCAAGGAAAAGGGGGTGGGGATTGGCGATAACAGGGCGCAGAAGCCGCCGCGGGTCTCTGGCTTCAAAGGGCGGGGGGGCGCTTAAAAGCTTGGCTTGGGGGGCGGCTAGAAATTACCCCCCCCGGTCTATTTTTTTTTTTTTTACTTTGATTTTCTGGTTGGAATTTTTTTTTTTTTTTAAAGAAAGGCGACCCACCTCAACATGCAAGATTTCTCTGCTTGTTCACTGCGACGTAAGTATCTGTGTGTGTGTGTGTGTGTTGCGAACTTATCTCTTTTCCAACCGGGTTTATCTGGCGAGATAATGACCCGCTTGGGAGGCGAGGCACGGTGCGGGGGAGAGATTAGCTTTCCGAAGCCCAGCCATTGATAACCGGTCCTGTGTGCGATTTAAAGGGTGCCTGATTTAAATCCCCCCCCCCTCCCTTTATAACAAACAACAGCAAACGTTTTTCAGAGAGACCCAGGTGGGCAGCCGTCTCGGTTTGAAGCAAGAGAACGAAGTTAAGAGTCCAGTGGTAGACTCAAAAGACCAAGAGAGTTTAATTTTGGGTACACGCTTTCTTTCTTCCCGGAATATTTATCCCCAAAATAAAGCTTTGCAGGTTTGAAGATTCAAACTGCGATCTTTTCAGATTGCTTTGGCAAAACAGGGGGAGGTTCTCTTCTCCCGCCCTTCTATGAAGTTAGTTAACCGTTGCATCAAATATCTTATAAAATCCCTCTCTTTTTTTTTTAACAAACAACAACAAAAAAAAAAACCTCTTTTCCGAAAGTCTTTCTCTTCCACACGCAGACCTTACGAGCAAAGTGTTATCCTACCGAAAGGGGCTTTCGTTCTAGAATGTGGTTTAGAATTGCAGGCTTTCCCTGTGTTGAAAGACACGTCGGAACGTGCAAGTCTGACCTGGGTTTACTAGTCCCAAGTAAGTGCACAGCTTCCCCCCTCCCCCCCCCCAAAAAAATCTTATTTCTCTAAAAGGTTTTCCCAACAGGGGGATTTCCAGGGAATTCTAATTGCCCTCTTATTTCTCTAAAATCCCCCCCCCCAAAAAAAATCTTATTTCTCTAAAAGGTTTTCCCAACAAGGGGATTTCAAGGGAATTTTGATTTCCCTCTAAACGTGCGGTTCCATACGAAACACGTTTACGTAGAAGACGGACCATTCGAAAGGATTTGCTGGGAAGCAATCCCGGAGAATTTCTTCCCAGAAATCGTGCGTTAGGATCGGGCCCTAAAACCGGTTTCGATTCTGCTGTTTCCGTCTTGGGAGGTAAACGTCGATTCAGGGACTTTTTCGCCGCGCGCAAGGTTATAGCCAGATCCGAGTGGGCAGCCGCGTTGGTCTGAAGCCGTAGAACAAAGCAGGAGTCAAGCCCACCTGTAAGACCCAACAAAATTTTATTCAGAATGTAAGTTTTTGCGTGCTCCAAGCACTTCATCAGACGAGGAATCGGGTCCAGTGAGCAGGGCTGCATCTAGCCGGTAGGCAGCGGTTTAGAATGCAAAATGGTGCAAATTTATGCTCCAGTGACAGAATAGCAAAATTGACAAATCGAGCAAACCTTTGATCTGGGTAGCCCTTTCTGAAACCAAACTGACTCCCAACTAAAAATGTTTCTCTATCAGCTGCCCGAGGGTACCCCAGGTCGCAGGAGAACTTCGCAGCCCCTTGGGGGAGGGGATGTCGCAGATGAGAAGGTTTACTTCTGAGTAAGAGCCCCTTAAAGTAAGCAGGCAGCTCTGAGTTCCAGCCCGCCGGCCCCGGTCCCCTCTTTCCCTATCTACCCCTGGCGCGGAGCTCTTTGGCTGTTTCTTGGAAGTCAGTTTGTAATACTTACTCGTAAGCAATGCTCCGTCTAAGCTGTGGTGTCTCGTGAGCAAAAATCCTACTCCAAGAGCTACTGGCGTTAAAGTTGTGAGTTACTGCAAAAAATGAGTTTGCTCTAGGGCCGTTTTTCCTGAGCGAAGACAAAAAACCGTGTGAGCCGGAGGCTAAAAAACCCCCTGTGAGCTGGCTCACGCTAACTCAGCTTAGAGGGAAGCAAGAGTCAAGGTGCGCCTTTAACACCAACGAAGTTTTATTCAGAATGTAAGCTTTCGTGCGCTAGAAGCCCGCTTCAGCACACCATAGGATGGAATGGCAAGCTGTCCTTCATATAGGGAAAGTGGGCAGTGAATTAGTATGGAAATGTTTGTTAGCCGATTAAAAGAATCACAATTGGAGGTCTGGTGATTGTTCCTTGATATTGTTAACTGGGCTGCGTCAACAAAGGGGCAATATAAATCAAAATAGCAGATTGATGTGTATGTCATTAGGTGCGAAGTGCCATAAGTAAGAGTCTGTGGTAATGTTAGCTCTGGGTTTAAAATGAGGGCGTTAGGTTCTCAGAGATTTAATTTAAACATATAACACGCATATAAACATCATTCTAGTTTACCATTAGGGGTGGGGGGAAGAATACATTAAAACATAGCGGAAGATGGGTTAGTACATGTAATGCGATAAACAGTCAATATCCCTTATTTGAGCATGTCAATACAAAAAAAAATTATTCTGATACGCTATTCTAAAAGAGAAATACATTGAAATACTGTGGATATATAGTTATACTCGGTGAGAGTGGGTTTAACATATGTAGAGATTAAAGAAACCAATATCCCTGTTCGGTCCTGGGGAGGTGTTTGTTCCAAGTTTCATAATAATTTGTAATTCAGCATTTTCTCTCTCCATTGTGTTCTTGAAGTTCCTTTAAAGTTGTGACCTACTGCAAAAAATTAGTTTGCTCTGGGGGGATTTTTTTTCCCCCTGAGCTAAGACAAAAACCGTGTGAGCCGGAGGCTAAAAACCCCTGTGAGCTGGCTCACACGAACTCAGCTTAGAGGAAACACCGCTCCAGAGGCCTGTGAGGAACGCCTTTAAAATGCGGTCTAAAGTTTTACAAAGTTTTTTAGGACGGCTCTTTCTCTCAGGTTTATAGCTCGCGCGACTCCGTTCGAATCCCTGGTTTAGGGGCGACTTGCAACAAAATCGCTTTTTGGTTACTTGTCAGTTCCGCGTGTCTCTCTTTAAAAAAAGGAAATGTGTCTACATGGATCTTGACGAATAACTTCGTGGTCCCGAATTTCCACCAAAGCGCTCGCAGCCCTGGCCTTCTCTTCCCAAGGGGGACCAATTTCGCGCTAGACTTTTAATCCCGGTTTAACTCTGTCCCCAAACCGATATTCTACACTAAAATCAGAGAGTCACAGAGTTGGATTGATTCTAGTGTGGAATGTCAGTTGGGGGCCAGAGCTAAACCAGGATTAAAGGTCTAGTGCGGGACTGGTCTCGGTCCCCCCCCCCCCGATATCTGTAGGCATTTTTCTGTTTTTGGTTCCCCCCCACCCCAATCGTGCTTCCAACAACGCCCTGGGATAGGCTACGCCTGAAGGGGGTGAGCGGGATTAGAAGTCGGGTCTTCGCTAGCCCCGTGGACTCGGGTTCTTTTTCTGTCCGAGGGCTGCTTGGGACCGGTTGGAAGTTTTTGTTCTCCATGGTCTGACTTGATATATAGAGCCCGCTTCTGGGTTCCGTTGGAAACAGAGGCTACAATCGCGCGCACTAAAAAAAACGCACTTCCAACCCACTTTCAATGCACTTTCCAACTGGATTTTACTGCCTGAACGGACAGAATCCAGGTGGGAAGCGCATCCACAGCGGGTGGAAAGTGTGTTACTTACCTTTTTTTCCTGTTTGAACAAAGCTGGAGTCAAGCAATTGGTTGGCCTTAAAGGTGAAGCTTGACTCCTGCTTTGTTCAACTGCTTCCGACCAACACGGCTGCCGGCTTGGATTTGTGTGTGTGTGTGTGTGTGATCGCAGCCCAAAGGGGAGATCACTGAAACGCGCTTCTTCGGGGATCTGTTATCTTCCAAACGACCGCAAGAGAAAACTTTCTGCACAGGGCAAAGGAAAAGGCGACTCTGGACTGCGTCGCTCTGTTTCTTTTCTTCCCTTTTTAAAATTTGCTTTGCCTTCTAACTGCTCACCCAGTAACTGGCTGTGACTTTGAAACTCAGTGACTTTGAAACAAAGACCGCCGCGTTCAGAATGTTTGCTGTACTCCTAAGTGTGTTAAGGATCGCAGCCCCCGGGACATTGAGGTTAGAGTCGGCCTCATTACTTCCCTCGTAGACGTACCTAGAATCGGGCCTTGAGACATCTTACGCTGGGTATTGTAGCCAGCTTGCTGGGGAGGAAGTGTAGAGGACTGGGGGAAGGCGATTGAACAAAGCAGGAGTCAAGGGGTGCCTTTAAGACAAACCCATTTTTATTTAGGACGTAAGCTTTCCTGTGCTCTTAAGCACACTTCATCAGACGAGGAAGGCGATGGCAAACCACCTCGTCAAAAGTCTGCCGAGAAAACGTTGTGAAAGCAAGGTCACCCCAGAGTCGGAAACGACTGATGCTTGCCCAGGGGACTACCTTGACCTTTTTTATTTTAAAAATTGGAATTTGTGCCGATCTTTCATGGAAGGAAGGAAGGAAGGAAGGAAGGAAGGAAGGAAGGAAGGAAGGAAGGAAGGAAGGAAGGAAGGAAGTCCACTCCTGTGACCTTTTAGGTCACGATGTCCAACGTTTACTTCTGAGCAGGGGGTCAAAAAAGAGGTGCCGGAGCTCATTGGCACAACTCATTTGCATATGCCACGAGTCCCTTGACATCCCCAGAAGGTGGACTCGATTCTGTGAACTCAGCGTCTACCTTCAAAGGCTTCTTGAAGTGGAATTGGCATCCTAAAACCTGACTCGCATCGTACTTTCCCCAATAACTTTTCTCCTATGTGGCCACAGTGGCACCAGGAAGGTTTCCATCGGCCTGCTTGACATGTTTTGGTTAGAGAAAGTCATTTTCTAGCCCTGCTCCTAAATAGGAAGAAGAATTGCAGATTTATACCCCACCCTTCTCTCTGAATCAGAGACTCAGAACGGCTTACAATCTCCTATATCTTCCTCCCCCACAACAGACACCCTGTGAGGTGGGTGGGGCTGAGAGGGCTCTTACAGCAGCTGCCCTTTCAAGGACAGAGAGCGGCCTACAATCTCCTTTCCCTTCCTCCCCCACAACAGACACCCTGTGAGGTGGGTGGGGCTGAGAGGGCTCTTACAGCAGCTGCCCTTTCAAGGACAACCTTGATGACGTTGGATTTATATTCTGTCCTTCGCTCTGAATCTCAAGAGTGATTCACAATCTCATTTATCTTCCTCCCCCACAACTAACACCCTGTGAGGTGGATGGGGCTGAGAGAGCTCTCACAGCAGCTGCCCTTTCAAGGACAACCTCTGCCAGAGCTATGACTGATTCAAGGCCATTCCAGCAGTGGGGAATCAAAACTGGTTCTCCCAGATAAGAATATGTGCTCCCAGATAAGAGTATGTGCACTTAACCACTACACCAAACGGGCAAATGGGAAGGTCTTTCCCGTTCCTTCAGTGGTATACAGCTTCTGGAACTGGAGGTTTGATTTCCCTATTGTGACCAAACATCACTGAAGGTGCGTTCATACTCCGCTAAATAATGCATTTTGCATCCAGATTTTCAACTCTGTAAGGTCAATTCTGCACTGAGAGCCACTTTGGTGTAGTGGTTAAGTGTGTGGACTCTTATCTGGGAGAACTGGGCTTGATCCCCCACTCCTCCACTTACAGCTGTTGGAATGGCCTTGGGTAGGCCATAGCTCTTGTAGGAGTTATCCTTGAAAGGGAAGCTGCTGTGAGAGCCCTCTCAGCCCCACCCATCTGACAGGGTGTCTGTTGTGGGCGGGGGGAAGAAGATATAGGAGATTGTAAGCCACTTTGAGTCTCTGATTCAGAGCAAAGGGTGGGGTATAAATCTGCAGTCTTCTTCTGCAGTCTATCCTGGTTCATTCAGCTCTGTCCCCAAACTAGCGTTCTGCACTGAAATGATGGAATCATAGAAATTCTCCAAGTTTATGATTCTAGTGTAGAAAATCAGTTTGGGGACAGGGCTGGACCAGGATGAAAGGTCTAGGACGGAAAAAGCAAAAGTCCTGATGTAAGATGCATTATTTAGTGTAGCATGAACTCTCGCCGTAAAAGTCCTTACCTTCTTTGAACGCGTCCCATCTTTTTAAAAAAACATGGCTCTAAGACAGTGCCTGTTATCAACCGCATTCTGGGCAGTGCAGGGATGGAATTCTAGCAGGAGCTCCTTTGCGTATTAGGCCACACCTCCCTGATATGTAGCCAATCCTTCAAGAGCTTACAAAAAATAGCCTTGTAAGCTCCTGGAGGATTGGCTACATCAGGGGTGTGTGGCCTAATATGCAAAGGAGTTCCTGCTAGAATTCCACCCCCGGGACAGTATATTCTGTGATGTGTAAAATATTCCTCTGTGCCAGTCCTGACTGTATTGGGGTGAAATTAAATTTATTTCGTTCATTTATGGGGATGCAAAGTGGCTTACACTGTTCCCTTCTCCGTTTTATCCTCCTCATAGCAACCTTGTGAGACTGAGGCTGTGACTGGCCGAAGGTCACCCAAGCGAGCTTCCATGACCCAAGTGAGGATTCAAACCTGGGTCTCCCAGACCCTTAGTTGGTCTCTCTTACTACGCCACTCTGGCATAAGGCAGGGGTGTCGAACTCCTAAGGGCCGGATCTGACGTAAATGATACCTTGTTGGGCCAGACCATGTCAGGTTGAACTGGGCCATTTAAGATCGGGGAGCAGAGAAATAAACTTTATAAAGGACACAAACACATACAATTTATATATATATATATATATATATAAAAACTCATTGGTCTTAAAGGTATATATATATATAAACTAATTGGTCTTAAAGGTGCTTTTTGTATTTCTTCCATGGGATCCAGGGAATCGGGCAAGGAATTTCTGGCTCTTTCCTTCCTTCCTCAGGGGACTGGGGTGGGGGAGCCTCAGCCAATAGAAGAAAGAGGGACTCAGTTCAGTAGCTCTGCTGTGCAACTGAGACAGCCTGGTAAAACAGACTCTGCTTTCCGCCCCCCCCTTCCTCCCCAAGGGAGGAGTCTCATCCAATAGAGAAAATAGACGTTTTGCTCTGTAGCTTCTATGTGATTGAGCAAGCCTGGCAAAGCAAGCTGTGATGCAGAAGGAAGCAAGAAAGAAGGAGAAGGAAGCAGATGACAGTCAGTTGCTCAGAGGCCTCATAGGAGCCCTCCGGGGGCCTGATTTGGCCCCCGGGCCACATGTATGACACCCCTGGCATAAGATATTGTGAAGATATGCCCTAGCCCTGTTGTATCCTGTGCATTCCACCTGAGTTACAGCAAACATGCTTCAACACTCAAATAATGGGTTTTCGCTTATCGGAGGCCCAGGAGAGTAACTCGCAGAATCACTGGGTTTCAGTCAGATAGCCTTTTAAAAAAGCAGCTGGACCTCAGTGTCCCAAAGACACTTCCTTGGGATAAAGTCCAGTTGCTTTAATTTGGTCCTTCTTTTCAGAGGAGTACGTCTTT
Source organism: Heteronotia binoei (assembly GCF_032191835.1). Lineage (NCBI taxonomy): Eukaryota > Metazoa > Chordata > Lepidosauria > Squamata > Gekkonidae > Heteronotia > Heteronotia binoei. The sequence goes on along the minus strand of NC_083224.1, from coordinate 18,644,513 downwards.
AAAGTCCCTGGCTTTCCACTGTGGTCCTGCGCCTGTTTTGTAGGAAATGCCCCATGCCAGAAACTTGACGTGTTCCAGACGGATTTTGGTCTATTGTAGGAGAGACAACAAACAATCTGTTTCTCCTCTCCCCCCCCCCCCAAATAAATCTTTCAGGCTTTTATCTGTTGTGGGTTTGTTGGACTGATTGATTGACATCATTCATTGTCCACTTTTCTGATTTCCCTGATCTACTGAGACTTCTGGATGTGCAAAAACAGGTATAATCTTCTGGATGTGGAACAGGCTTCTTCGAGAGGTGGCGGGCTCTCTGGCCTTGGAGGTTTATAAACAGAGGCTAGATGGCCTTCTGACAGCGATGAAGATCCTGTGAATTTAGGGGGAGGGAATTGTGAGTTTCCTCAGTGGAACAGGCTTCCTCGAGAGGTGGTGGGCTCTCCTTCCTTGGAGGGTTTTAAACAGAGGCTAGATGGGCCATCTGACAGCAATGAAGATCCTGTGAATTTAGGGGGAGGTGTTTGTGAGTTTGGTTTTTTTTATTTTTCGTATTTATATCCCGCCCCCTCTGCCGAAGCAGGCTCAGGGCGGCTTTCATGCATTGTGCAGGGGGTTGGACTAGATGGCACTGGAGGGCCCTTCCAACTCTATGATTCTATTGTTCTACATACTTGAAGGGCTGTCATACAGAGGAAGGTGCAGAATCATTTTCTGTTGCCTCAGAAGGTAGGATCAGAGCCGCCCTGAGTCCGCTTGCGGAGAGGGCGGGATATAAGTCGAATATAATAAATAAATAAATAAATATTCTAAGTACTTGAAGGGTTGTCATACAGAGGATGCTGCAGAATCATTTTCTGTTGCCTCAGAAGGTAGGATCAGAACCGACAGGCTGAAATCGAAAGAGTTTCTAATTAAACATTAGGAAGAACTTCCTGACGGTTAGAGTGGTTCCTCAGTGGAACAGGCTTCCTCCTTGGGAAGTGGTAGGCTCTCCTTCCTTGGAGGTTTTTAAACAGAGGCTAGATGGCCATCTGACAGCAATGAAGGTCCTGTGAATTTAGGGGGAGGTGTTTGTGAGTTTCTTCAGTGGAACAGGCTTCCTCAGGAGGTGGTGGGCTCTCCTTCCTTGGAGGTTTTTAAAAAGAGGCTAGATGGCCATCTGACAGCAATGAGGATGCTGCGAATTTAGGGGGAGGGATTTGTGAGTTTCCTCAGTGGAACAGGCTTCCTTGGGAGTTGGTGGGCTCTCCTTCCTTGGAGGTTTTTAAACAGAGGCTAGATGGCCATTTGACAGCAATGAGGATCCTGTGAACTTAGGGGGAGGTGTTTCTGAGTTTCCTCAGTGGAACAGGCTTCCTCGGGAGGTGGTGGGCTCTCCTTCCTTGGAGGTCTTTAAAAAGAGGCTAGATGGCCATCTGACAGCAATGAGGATCCTGTAAATTTAGGGGGAGGGATTTGTGAGTTTCCTCAGTGGAACAGGCTTCCTCAGGAGCTGATGGGCTCTCCTTCCTTGGAGGTTTTTAAACAGAGGCTAGATGACCATCTGACAGCAATGAGGATCCTGTGAACTGAGGGGAGGTGTTTGTGAGTTTCCTGCATTGTGCAGGGGGTTGGACTAGACGACCCTGGAAGTCCCTTCCAACTCTGTGATTCTTATGGTAAGCTATGGCTCCCACCCCATGGCTCTGTTAAAGTAGAGTAGGAAGGATGAGTGGCAGTATACGACTTCAACAGGAGCCAATTTTTAGAAACCGTAACTGGTGGTTCTTCAGCTTTTACAATTGGTTAATTTATCCCTGCCGGGTTCCAAGGAGCACACTGTGCAGACGCCGTCCATTTTTGCATTTCCTGGGTCTGTAACAGTGAATGCAAAACCGTCCGGGCAGCGTCTGTGCTCCATGGAGCCTGCTTTCCATTGTGGGAGGCAGGCTCCAAGGGACACACATGCTGCATGTGGGGAGAGGAGGCATCCGGCGGCACCCCTAAGCCAGACGGCACCCTAGGCAGCTGCTTACTTGGCCTATTCCCACGCACCAGCCATGCTGGGACATGCAATTTGGAGGAGGACCCCCCCCCCCCTCAAGCTCAGAACCTGATTTCTCTGCTCTCCATTTTTCAGGTGCTTGAAAGTTGCCTCCACGGCAACCGCCCCCACCCCCCAAGAACCTGCTGAGCTCTCAATGTCCTGCTTCCTGGACTCGCCCTGATTGCACCCTGGCTGCTGCGGCTTCGCCCTCTCCAGCCCCTGCTTTGAAGGATACAAAATGTACCAGAGTTTGGCTCTTGCCCCTAACCCCGGCCAGTCGGCGTACTCCCACGACTCCAGCAATTTCCTGCATTCGCCGCCCAGCCCGGCCGTCTACGTGCCCACCAGCCGGGTATCCTCCATGCTGCAGAGCCTGCCTTACCTGCAGAGTTGTGAACCTGCCCATCAGAGCCATCCCCTGAGCGGCCACCCAGGCTGGGCACAGGCAGCCGGAGCCGATGCATCCCACTTCAATGCCAACAGCCCTCACCCGCCGTCAAGCTTTTCCTATTCGCACAGTCCCCCGTTGGGTGGCAACGCTGGGCGGGAGGGGAGTTACCAGAGCTCGCTCTTGCTCGGCGCCGGCGGCCGCGACCAGTATGGCAATGCCCTGGTGCGCTCCGTCAATGGATCCTATTCTGGTCCTTACCCCGGCACCTACGTCAGCCCCGCGGAGATGCCGCCATCTTGGACAGCGGGGCACTTTGAAAGCAGCGTCTTGCACAGCCTCCAGACACGGCAGGGGACCTTGCCTTGCAGGAGATCCACGTTTGGTATGTACTGGTCCGCTTTTTAATAGACTTGGGGTTTTGGGGAGGGGGGTTGTCTGCACCTGGTACTCACATTGACCTCTACTGACCCCTACTGGAGGCCTAGAGGATATTCAGAGAGGTGGCGGAATAAAGCGTGCCCTGTCCTCCTGACTGGGTATTTCAAAGAACTCTCCCATCTGAGTACTAACCACAGGTGACCCTGCTTAGCTTCTGAGCTCTGATGAGACCAGGCTTGCCTGGGCTATCCAGGTCAGGGCTGGACAGGTCCTCCTTGAAAGAAGGTATTCCAGCTTCTTTTTCCCTCTAACTTATCAGGGATCATAGGCTAGAGCAGGAGTGGCCAAACTGAGGCTCGGGAGTCACATGGGGCTCTTTCACACACCGTAAATAAATGTATTGGGGTTTTCGGAGAGCCAGTTTGGTGTAGTGGTTAAGTGTGCGGACTCTTATCTGGGAAAACCGGATTTGATTCCCCACTCCTCCACTTGCACCTGCTAGCACAGCCTTGGGTCAGCCATAGCTCTGGCAGAGGTTGTCCTTGAAAGGGCAGCTGCTGTGAGAGCCCTCTCCAGCCCCACCCACCTCACAGGGTGTCTGTTGTGGGGGAGGAAGGTAAAGGAGATTGTGAGCCATTCTGAGACTCTTCGGAGTGGAGGGCGGGATATAAATCCAATATCTTCATCTAACTCACATGGTGTCTGTTGTGGGGGCGGAAGGGAAAGGAGATTGTGAGCCGCTCTGAGACTCTTCGGAGTGGAGGGTGGGATATAAATCCAATATCTTCATCTACCTCATAGGGTGTCTGTTGGGGGGGGGGGAAGGGAAAGGAGGTTGTGAGCCACTCTAAGGCTCTTCAGAATGGAGGGCGGGATATAAATCCAATATCTTCATTTACCTCACAGGGTGTCTGTTGGGGGGGGGAAGGGAAAGGAGATTGTGAGCCGCTCTGAGACTCTTCGGAGTGGAGGGCGGGATATAAATCCAATATCTTCATCTACCTCACAGGGTGTCTGTTGTGGGGGAGGAAGGTAAAGGAGATTGTGAGCCGCTCTGAGACTCTTCGGAGTGGAGGGCGGGATATAAATCCAATATCTTCATCTACCTCACAGGGTGTCTGTTGTGGGGGAGGAAGGTAAAGGAGATTGTGAGCCGCTCTGAGACTCTTCGGAGTGGAGGGCGGGATATAAATCCCATATCTTCATCTACCTCACAGGGTGTCTGTTGTGGGGGCGGAAGGGAAAGGAGATTGTGAGCCGCTCTGAGACTCTTCGGAGTTGAGGGTGGGATATAAATCCAATATCTTCATCTACCTCATAGGGTGTCTGTTGGGGGGGGGGGAAGGGAAAGGAGGTTGTGAGCCACTCTAAGGCTCTTCAGAATGGAGGGCGGGATATAAATCCAATATCTTCATTTACCTCACAGGGTGTCTGTTGGGGGGGGGGGAAGGGAAAGGAGATTGTGAGCCGCTCTGAGACTCTTCGGAGTGGAGGGCGGGATATAAATCCAATATCTTCATCTACCTCACAGGGTGTCTGTTGGGGGGGGGGGAGGGAAAGGAGGTTGTGAGCCGCTCTGAGACTCTTCGGAGTGGAGGGCGGGATATAAATCCAATAGCTTCATTTTCTTCTTCTTGAACCAGCTTTTTGTTTCCCCCCGTACGGGTCTTCAAGGTGGTTTCCCAAAACTACCAGTCTATTTCTATTTATTTATAGTCTGCCTTGTTCACTGCAAATACAATGGCAGACCACCTGTCTGGCATGCAGAATGTCCCAGGTTCAATCCCTGGTATCTCCAGTTGAAAAGATCTGGCAGTAGGTGATGGGAAAGATCTCTGCCTGAGACCCTGGAGAGCCACCGCTGGTCTGAGTTGACAATACTGACTCGGATGGACTAAGGCTCTGTTCCAGCATAAAGCAGTGGGTGTTAAATATAAAAAGGTAAAGGTAGTCCCCTGTGCAAGCACCAGTCTTTTCCACTCTGGGATGACGTTGCTTTCACAACGTTTTCACGGCAGACTTTTTACGGCAGGGGTGGGGAACCTCTGTCCCGAGGGCCGTATGCGGCCCTCGAAGTCACTTGGTGTGGCCCTTGGGGATTGCTGGCAGCCTCCCTGGGGCCTGGCTGGACAGTGAGGATCGTGGGGCTCAGCTGCACTGTGCGGCAGCCTCCCTGGGGCCTGGCTGACCAGCCAGAATTGCTGCAGGGCCTGGAAAAGTTACTGTCACCGTTCAGTTTGCACTTGGTTATGCTAATAAGTGTGTGACCTAATATGCTAATATTAGGGGATGTGGTCTAATATGCTACTGAGTTACTACTGGGCTTTTTCTACAAAAAAGCCCTGGACCTATGCATTTGCCTAGAGTGGCGGGCCGGGTGTGTGTGTGTCAGATTAGGTTCTCCCCACATGACTTCAAATAGAAAAACAATTATTTGCATTCATTTTGCTGGCCTAAATCATTCTCCCTTGGTGGAGCACTGTTTTTTAAGTTGATAATTTTTTATGGCCCGCGAATGATTTTCCATATGGCCCTTGGCAGAAAAAAAGGTTCCCCACCCCTGTATTACGGAGTGGTTTGCCATTGCCTTCCCCAGTCCTCTACACTTTCCCCCGGCAAGCTGGGTACTCATTTTACCGACCTCAGAAGGATGGAAGGCTGAGTCAACCTGGAGCCGGCTACTTGAACCAGCTTCCGATGGGATCGAACTCAGGTCGTGAGCAGAGGGCTCCGACTGCAGTACTGCAGCTTTACCACTCTGCGCCATGGGGCTCTTTACGTGTTAAATATAGCCCATTATTAATTTAGTAATCCTTTCCAACAGACTCGTCTGAACAGTGTTCTCCCTGAAAGAACAGTTGCTTGATGCATGTTTATGTTTGTTGTTAATATTAATGGGACATGCTTGCTTGTTAGGTCTGTGCATTCATTTGCTGGCTCAGCATCTCTTTCTGTGCTGTCTCACCAGCCCATGCCTTTGTAGCTTTCATAACAAGCAAACTGGGAGGGGAGTTGGGAGATCAAATTTTGGAATGGTGGCAGGAATTTGGCCTCACTTTGTGTTGGGTGTGGAACTGTTCGCAGAGACGCAAAGAGACTCCCTTCTTACTGAGTATGCAGCAGCATTTCAGCGACCTCCCATCAGTCCATTAAAAATGATTTTTTTAAAAAAATGATGAAGCAATTAAGTCAAGAGGACTAGCACCTTTGGAACCTGTATAGATCCAGCTCATCAGGTTGCAGGACCTTATCAATGTTTAAGCCCAAGTGCTGTAAGAACGTAAGAGAAGCCCTGTTGGATCAGGCCAATGGCCCATCCAGTCCAACATTCTTTGTCACACAGTGGCCAAAAAACCCCAGGTGCCATCAGAAGGTCCATCGTGGGGCCAGGACACTAGAAGCCCTCCCACTGGGCCCCCCCCCCCCAAGCACCAAGAATACATAGCATCACTGCCCCAGACAGAGTTCCATCAATACACTGTGGCTAATGTGCTGTTGTTAGCCGCCCTGAGCCTGCTTGGCGGGGGAGGGCGGGATATAAATAAAATTTTACTTACTTACTTACTTACTAATAGCCACTGATGGACTTCTGCTCCATACGTTTATCCAGTCCCCACTTAAAACTGTGTGTGCTTGCAGCAGCTGCCACCTCCCGTGGCAGTGAATTCCACATGTTAATCACCCTTTGGGTGAAGGACTTCCTTTTATCCATTCTAACCTGACTGTTCAGCAATTTCGTTGAATGTCCATGAGTTCTCATATTGTGAGAAAGGGAGAAAAGTATTTCTTTACTTTCTCTATCTCATGCATAATCTTGTAAACCCTATCACGTGACGTCACCTCTCTGAGCCAAGGTTTCTCCAAGCTAAAGAGCCCCAAGCATTTTAACCTTTCTTCATAGGGAAAGTGTTCCAACCCTTGAATCATTCTAGTTGCCCTTTAAGTCAGGTTTCAAGTGCCAAAAAAAGGTTGAGTACAGCGGCACCTTTAAGACCAACAAAGTTTTATGCAAGGTATAAGCTTTCGTGTGTGCGCGCACTTCTTCAGAGACGACACTTCTTCAGGTTTCAAATGAGAGTGAGATGGCAGTCAATTTCTTTCTGGAGGGGAGGCCATTAAAGAGAATCTTGGGAGAGAGTTTTAGCTACCCCGTAACACTTAATATCTCAGTCGTCGCCGTCAACTACCCATCAAATCCAGGTTGTAATATCAATATAGAACCTGTGATGTTCTTTTAAAATTATGAATGGGGTTTTTTCCAAATGCTTAATAAAAATAGAACAGCCTCCGGTTTCTTTAAATGTATCCATGGCCTTCTGAATGTATCAGGGAGTAAAGGAAGGATTTTCCAGTTTCAGGGAATCTTTCATGCCTCTTCGTGTTTTCTTTCGGCTAGCTTCTATTGTGGGCTTCTGCTTTTCTTTTTTCTACATCTCTTTTTGAAGACTCTGATCTGTTGGGTGAGGAGATGGCTGAGGAGTTTTAAGAGCCCCGTGGTGCAGAGTGGTAAAGCTGTAGTACTGCAGTTCGAGCTCTCTGCTCGTGACCTGAGTTCGATCCTGGTGGAAGCTGGGTTCAGGTAGCCAGCTCGAGGTTGACTCAGCCTTCCATCCTTCCGAGGTCAAATGAGTACCCAGCTTGCTGGGGGGGAGTGTAAAAAGACTGGGGAAGGCAATGGCAAACCACCCCATAAAAAGTCTGCGGTGAAAACATGGTGATGCGACGTCACCCTAGAGTAGAAAACGACAGGTGCTTGCCCAGGGGACTACCTTTACCTTTTTTAGGAAGGGAAGACTGGCAATTCCAGAAGGAGGTGCTAGTCCTCAGGGTTTTGGGGTTAATTTTCACACATACCCCATTTGAACGTGCAAAAACTTCAGTCTCTCTTTCTCAGCTGTGAAATCTATGCATAGAACGGGGGCTTTTTTGAGCAGGAATGCACAGGAACACAATTCCGGCGGGCTTGGCATCAGGGGGTGTGGTCTAATATGCACAAGTTCCTGCTGGGCTTTTTCTACCAAAAATCCCTGTGTGGAACAATGCTGATGTCAGGGTGTGTGGCCTAATATGCAGATGAGTTCCTGCTGGGCTTTTTCTACCAAAAAAGCCCTGCATAGAGCAAATTCTCTCAAGTTCAATGGAAGTTACTTAACGGTGCCTGGGACTGCACTCCAATAGTTTACTGAGATCATATTCCTTGGGCCTTTAATCCATTCCGCCCCCCCGCCCCCCCCAAGAAATGGCCATTTTTGGATGCTTTTAAAATACGGTTTTCCTGAAAAGGTAAGAAAAAGGAATGTTTGTTCGTTTGAAATGGGTAGCCCTATTAGTCTCTGTAGCAGCAGCCAGGAGCTAGAGTTCAGTAGCACCTTTTAAAGACTAACAGGATATGTGGCAGGGGAATGAGCTTTCTTGACTCATTGCTCACTTCAGATACAGCTAGAACAGGGGTGGCCAAACTTGCTTAACATAAGAGCCACAAGACATAAACATCAGATGTTGGAAGGAAGGAAACAGATAGTAAGAGGCAGTAGGAAACCAATTTAAATGCATAGGTAGTAACTTTAAATGCATAGGGGAGGTAAAAAGAAACCAACTTTAAATGCATGCCCCTAAATGCAACTTTAGAGCCCCATGGTGCAGAGTGGTAAAGCTGCAGTATTGCAGTCCTAATCTCTGCTCACGACCTGAGTTCGATCCTGGTGGAAGCTGGGTTTTCAGGTAGCCGGCTCGAGGTTGACTCAGCCTTCCATCCTTCTGAGGTCGGTCAAATGAGTACTCAGCTTGCTGGGGGGAAAGTGTAGAGAACTGGGGAAGGCAATGGCAAACCACCCCGTAAAAAGTCTGCCGTGAAAACGTTGGGAAAGCAACATCACCCCAGAGTCTGAAACGACTGGTGCTTGCACAGGGGACTACCTTTACCTTTTTAAATGCAACTTTAAATGCTGCCAGCTGGCTTGGCTTGGAGAGGAGATTTAAAGAGACAGATGTCTTCTCCAAGCTGGCCAACAGGGCAGTGGAGGCTTCAAGAGCCAAACAATATGTTTGAAAGAGCCTGAGCCATAGTTTGGTCACCCCTGAGTTAGCATGTGAGTCCATCTATTCTTACAATTGGAGAGTGGAGTGATTTCAGATGCTGAATGGCAACAGCAGGCATAATTGGATTAGGTGTGATATGTAGAGGGGGTAGCAGGTGTGGAGAAATCAGGACTGGCAACCAGACAAGGGGTACATTCACACTACACTAACAAATGCATTTTACATCTGGATTTTTACTGATGTGAAATGCATTCGTTAGTGTAGTGTGAATGCATCCAGGAAACCTAGGTCTTGATTTGATCCAGGAGGCTGCGTTGGTTTTGAGCTTCATTATCAGGTGCAATTCGGTCGTCTCTCTAGCTCCCTTTGCTACTCTTCGGTCAGCAACCGAATGTCCTGGAAGGTTAAATTGTTTCTTCATTTAAATCCAGGCGGGTCGCTGTGTAGGTCTGAAGTGAGAGGGCAAAACTTGAGTCCGGTAACACCTTTCTGACCAAAGTTTTCTTCTGGGTATTTGATTTGTGCATGTACAATGAAACTTGCGGCTGTGGCCTAATTAGTTGTCTCCCACCTGAAATGTTTTATTGTTTTATTTACTTCTAATTTTATTGCCTATTGTTATTTAAGTCTGTTGTGATCTGCTGATGTGAAATGCATTCGTTAGTGTAGTGTGAATGCATCCAGGAAACCTAGGTCTTGATTTGATCCAGGAGGCTGCATTGGTTTTGAGCTTCATTATCAGGTGCAATTCGGTCGTCTCTCTAGCTCCCTTTGCTACTCTTCGGTCAGCAACCGAATGTCCTGGAAGGTTAAATTGTTTAATTTCTAGGGCGCACTAGAAATTAACATAAATAAATAAACTTCTGTTGGTCTTAAAGGTACTACTGGACTCAAAGCTGTCTTACTTTTTTCTGACTTTCTGTCTTTCTTTGACCAATTTCGCACTAGACCTTTAACATTGGTTTAGCTCTGTCCTCAAACCGATATTCTACACGAGAATCAGGGAATCAGAGAAACCGACTCTATGACTCTGTGATTCTATGATTTTAGTTTAGAATGTCAGCTTGGGGACAAGGGCTAAACCAGGATTAAAGGGCTAGTGCAAAATTTGTCTGTCTTTCTTTCTCTCTCTCTCTCTTTCTCTCTCTTTTTCTCTTTCTCTCTTTTTAGATCCAAGTGAGCAGCCATGTTGGTCTGAAGTAGCTGAACAAAGCAGGAGTCAAGTGTCACCTTTAAGACCAATCAAGTTTTATTCAGAACGTAAGCTTTCATGTGCTCTCTAAGCACACTTCCTCAGAGCAGTGGATCAGGTATTGAGAGCCAGTTTGGTGTAGTGGTTAAGTATGCGAACTCTTATCTGGGAGAACCAGGTTTGATTCCCCACTCCTCCACTTGCACCTGCTAGCATTGCCTTGGGTCAGCCATAGCTCTGGCAGAGGTTGTCCTTGAAAGGGCAGCTGCTGTGAGAGCCCTCTCCAGCCCCACCCACCTCACAGGGTGTCTGTTGTGGGGGAGGAAGGGAAAGGAGATTGTAGGCCGCTCTCTGTCCTTGAAAGGGCAGCTGCTGTGAGAGTCCCACCTCAGCCCCACCCCACCTGTTGTGGGGGAGGAAGGTAAAGGAGATTGTGAGCCACTCTGAGACTCTTCGGAGTGGGAGTGGAGGGCGGGATGTAAATCCAATATCTTCATCTACCTCACAGGGTGTCTGTTATGGGGGGGGGAGGAAGGGAAAGGAGATTGTGAGCCGCTCTGAGACTCTTCGGAGTGGAGGGCGGGATATAAATCCAATATCTTCATCTACCTCACAGGGTGTCTGTTGTGGGGGAGGAAGGTAAAGGAGATTGTGAGCCGCTCTGAGACTCTTCGGAGTGGAGGGCGGGATATAAATCCAATATCTTCATCTACCTCACAGGGTGTCTGTTGTAGGGGAGGAAGGGAAAGGAGATTGTGAGCGGCTCTGAGACTCTTCAGAGCGGAGGGCGGGATATAAAGCCTATATCTTCTTCTTCTGATCTCCTCGTCTGATGAAGTGTGCTTAGAGAGCACACGAAAGCTTGCCTTCTGAATAAAACTTGATTGGTCTTAAAAGTGCACCTGACTTCTGCTTTGTTCAATTTCTTTCTTTTTCTCTCTCTCTCCCTCTCTCTCTCTCCCTGAATGCACTTTCTATCTTCTTGGTAAGAAACCTCCAGGACAAATCACAAGGAGGGGTAATTTCTCCGCGCCCCCCCCCGCCCCCTCCAGTCTCCAAATTCTCAGCCTGTTGAATGCGCCCTCCCCCCGCGGTACCTGCCTGCCTCCCCTTCCGACAATGTCCGCGTTGTCCTGGGCTTCTATAGGGAGGCTGGTGTTTAAACCAAACGGGCAGATTTATAGCCGGGGTGGCTTTTAAAAGTAATTTATGGCGGCAAATGAATTTCAGTTCGAGGAGAGACTCCGGGGCTCCTAAGTCGCCTTCGCCCAAACAAATCCACCCCTCCACCCACCCCCGGGGTGGAGGGGAGGCTGGCTATGGCATCCATCAACCGAGACACTCCAAAGCGCCCATCAAGAGCCGCTTCGCTTTGGCTTTCCGAGCAGCGCGCCCGGCCTTTCCCACCCGGCTGGGCCCAGGCGAAGGGAATTCCCACGCGGGCCCGACGAGGAGAGCTGTGACTCTCGAAGGCTTATGACGCCCTAGCCCCCAAATCGGGTTTGTCTCCCAGGTGTTCCCGGACTCGAGGGTAACCTTAATAATTCCCGAAGTTCCTGACTGGATAACGTAAATAACATGTAACAAAATTGATCTGGTTCATGGAAATGGAACAGACTTTCACGTGGGCCTAACTTTTTTTGTCTGTCTGTCTCTCTCTCTTTCTGTCTCCTCTTTTTCTCTCTCTCCTCTGTCTCTCTGTCTCTTTCTGTCTCTCTCTCTCTCTGTCTGTCTAGTTCTCTTTCTTCTGTCTCTCTTTCTCTTTTTCTGTCTCTCCCTTTCTGCCTGGTTCTCTCTCTGTTTTCTACTCTCTCTCTTTCTATCTCTCTCTCTCCTTCTCTTTCTCTTTCTCTCTTTTTCTCTCTCCTTCTCTCTCTTTCTGTCTGGTTCTCTCTCTGTTTTTTTACTCTCTTTCTATCTCTGTCTCTCCGTCTCTGTCTCTCTTTCTCTCTCGTTCTCTCTTTTTCTGTCTCTCTATCTCGTTCTCTCTGTTTTTTACTCTCTTTCTGTCTCTGTCTCTCCTTCTCGCTCTCTTTTTTCTCTCTCTCTTTCTATCCTGTTTTTTTACTCTCTCTCTTTCTGTCTCTGCTTCTCTCTCTCTCTTTCTCTCTCTCTTTCTGTCTCTCTCTCTGTCTCTCTCTCTCTCTCTCGTTCTCTCTGTCGCTCTCGTTCTCTCTCTCTCCTTTCCTTTCGAAAACCCTCTTTAAAATTAACGAAACCGTCTCGCCTTTCCTTAGGCCGGTCGGTGGCCTCCCCTCCCCAAATCTCTTATCTTTATAACAAGAACAGAACTCCCCCCCCCCGCCCCCGTGTAATCTTTTCTGCTGTCAAACCGCGGCGGACAGCCTCGTAGCCTTTTCTCTCCACCCAAGAGCCGGGGCTTACTCTCGAGTAAACCTCTTGCCGTGGATGGACAGGCTTGTTCCGAAAGGAAGGCTGCGGCTGACTTGCCTTCGGGACCGCGGGTCCCAGCTTTCAGCTCCCGCCGGACTGGGAGGGGGGGAAGGGAGAAGAGTTTTCTGTATGAAATGCCACCACCCAGAAACATAAAGTTGCTTCTTAGGATCTTTCCCCTCCTCTTCTAGTCTCCTCCACCGAGCGCAGCCTGTCTGGGATATCTAGATGGACAGCCGTGTTCAAAGTTCAAAGTATTTTATTGTTGTAGCCACGGGCCATAACAACCCAGCAACCCCCTCCCCCCTCCCCACGTATACCGTGTACTTCTAGCTACAGAAATTAAAACATTTTAAAAACATAGTAAAATACAGAACTATGAACAAGATTTAAAACGTAAATAATAAAACAACGTGACAGAATGAGACTATAACTTGGTCAAAATTCTTGTAGGGTTAAGGGTCTGGTGTTGGCCTGAAGCAACAGAACAAAAGTTCAGAGTCCAATGACACCTTTAAGCAATGTTCTCTCTAAGCTGGGGAGCCCTGTGAGCAAAAATTCTCCTTTGTGAGCTACTGGCATTAGAGTTGTGAGCCACTGCATCAGTTATTGTGCTCTGGGGTCATCCTTCCTGAGCTAAGACAAAAATGTGTGAGCAGGAGGCTAAAAATCTGTGGGCTAACTCATGCCAACTCAGCTTAGAGGGAACACTGCCTTTTAAGACCAACGAAGTTTTATTCAGGGTGTGAGCTTTACCTTTATCGTTTTGTCTATTAGTTTCTTTGACCAGTGGTCTTCTCAAACTAAAACAAGACCGGAAAGACAAAACAAATGACAAATCATTTAAAACCGAGCAAGGAAAGAGAACCACTCACCATGAGCACAAGAATAATTAAAAAACAGAACATCTAATCTTAATCTAAAATTCCCTAGAACTCTTTAACGTTATAGAATTCGACTTTAAAATCTCAGGACATAATGACAGCACAACGAATTTCAGAGGTGTTTTAGAGAAAACGCTATCGACGGATATTTTGCCACTGAATAAGTTATTTCAGGGTCCACATCTGCCAACAGTAGGGTTGTCACTCAGGATTCCAGCGGAAGTGGATGTCTGTGTAAAACAGAAGCAATCCAAAAGGATCTGGGCAAGGTCCACTGCTGGCAGAATAACACAAGGCGAACTAATGTCTCTATTTATACCTGATGCACAGTTTGGTGAGTGCCAGTTTGGTGTAGTGGTTAAGTGTGTGGACTCTTATGTGGGAGAGCCAGGTTTGATTGCCCACTCCTCCACTTGCACCTGCTGGCATGGCCTTGGGTCAGCCATAGTTCTGGTAGGAGTTGTCCTTGAAAGGGCAGCTGCTGTGAGAGCCCTCTCCAGCCCTGCCCACCTCACAGGGTGTCTGTTGTGGGGGAGGAAGGGAAAGGAGATTGTAGGCCACTCTCTGTCCTTGAAAGGGCAGCTGCTGTGAGAGCCCTCTCCAGCCTTACCCACCTCACACGGTGTCTGTTGTGGGGGAGGAAGGTAAAGGAGATTGTGAGCCACTCTGAGATTCAGAGTGGAGGGCAGGATATAAATTCAATATCATCATCTTCTTCTTCACACCATCGGTCTAAATAAGGAATTTTAGCAAAACGCCCCCCGCAAAAAATGCTGTCGGTCAAATCAAGTTTAATACGGTCAGAGACCCATCCAAAAAAAAGAAAGAAAAATAAGTTAACAAGTGGCATTAAAAAAAACCCCAAGGTGTACAATTCAGCTTGGGCAAAGTATAAAATATGATCCATTTCAATTTCCATTTCTAATTATAAAACCAAGTCAATTGAAATATTTCATAGACTTTTAAAATATTTTTTTTATCAATTAGTGACGGGATGGGGTGGGAAGGGAGAAACAGAAGGGGAAGGCACTGATAAGGCAAGGGAAAAAAAAAGTAAGGCTGAGAAATACTGTCGGACTTAAAGGTGCCATTGGACGCAACCTATTTCTGGGATCTGTTTTTCCTGTGGAGGGGAGATCATCTTCTTCTTGTGCTTTCACACATGCTGGATAATGCCCTTTCATTTCACTTTGGAGGCACTTTAGAATTGGATCTTGCTGTGGGAAACAGCAAAACCCACTGAAAGTGCGTTATTCGGGTTGTGTGAATAATTTCAGCTTGATCTTAATAAATCAGTGGTGTAAGGTTTCCAAGCGTGAAGCAGGAGACTGAGGCTAGGGTCTCACCCATTGCTTCAGAGGAAATTGACCGATTGGTTTCTCTTTGGAGTAAAAAGAGCAAAAGGTTGGCTTGCCCAGCTTGCTGCTTTCTCTTTAAGATTTCCTGGAAATCCTAGCCCCTGTTTTGGCTGATAGTTTTTTGAGTTGGGGAGCAGGAGTTACATATATCAACTCCCAGGCACACAACACCTCCCCAAATAATTGCTTATAGGTACTTACAGATACTTAAATTGCTTGGCAGGAAGGTTTCTTTAAATAAGGGCCCTATATAAAAGCAAGTCATATTAGCGATGCGATATGGTGTTGGCACACTTACTCTCGTGGTCATTTCGTAGAAAAAGATGTGCCGGAGCTCATTAGCACAACTCATTTGCATAAGTAATTTGCATATGCCACACACCCCCTGACATCACCGGAAGGTGGACTAAATTATATCAGCTCAGCATCTGCCTTAAAATGTTTCTTGAATTAGAATGGTTATAATTAAGCCTTACCCCCATCATACTTTTAAAATGATTTTCTCCTATGTGGGCACAGTGGCATGATGAAGATTTCCACCTGTCCGCTTTCTCTGTTTTGGTTATTTTCTCATTTTTCGTGGGGGAAAATATTAGAAAGTTTGTCAGATCATAGGGTTCAGCGAAACTCTCACGGGGGGTGGGGGGGTTGAACCATGGAGCCCAGAAGCAAGTATTTGGAAGGGGTCGGGGGGAGAGAGAAAGAAAGAACACAATAAAATTTAGAGGTTTCGGAGTTCCTGCCCAAAATGAGGCCTGTTTATATCAAACCCCATCCTCCTCCAACACACACAACACCTCCCCAAGTAATTGCTGAGAGGTAGTTTACTTAAATCGCCTAGCATGAGCATTTCCTTAAATAAGGGATCTATTTAAAAGCCAGTTATGTTAGCGATGCATGCAATATGGTGTTGGCACACTCACTCTACATCTCTAAGCCTTGAAATTGTCAGAAAGTGGGTATTGTCTTGTCTTATCTAACTTTTTAGTTGAAAAACGTACTACAACATTGTACTGAGTGGGACAGGGGTTATTTCTTTCTATAGTTCTGTAAGGACTAGATTCAGAGACAATTAATGCAGAAATCCTAATGGTGAGCTAGGTCATTGCATGAGCAGAACTGGGCCAGCTTGGGAAACATACTTAGAATTTGTCTGCAGTCCAAATATATATATATATATTTTCGTTATTTATTACAGTCCACCTTTCTCACCTGGAGTCAAGAAACATTACACTAAATGAGTCCATCCAATTAACTGGATGGGACAATGAGTAAGCAATGCAGTTGGATTAGAGCTGTGGAACCAATCAGAAGTCTAAAGAAGTCGAGAGCCAGTTTGGTGTAGTGGTTAAGTATGTGGATTCTTATCTGAGAGAACCGGGTTTGATTTCCCACTCCTCCACTTGCAGCTGCTGGAATGGCCTTGGGTCAGCCATAGCTCATAGGAGTTGTCCTTGGAAGGACAGCTGCTGTGAGAGCCCGCTCAGCCCCCCCCCCCACCTCACAGGGTGCCTGTTGTTGGGGAGAAAATATAGGAGATTGTAAACCTCTGTGAGTCTCTGATTCAGAGAGAAGGGCGGGGAATAAATCTGCAGTCGTCTTGTTCTAATTACAGAGTTCATCTGTCTTCTGATATCAAAATGTGTCTTAATAAATGCATATTTCATTGAAACCAATGTGTCTGGGTTTTAACAGATTCAGTCCCCATGGTTTTTAGGTGGGGTTGAAACTTGAGGGTCTCTTTCTGCATTGAACACCCTTCTGATGTTGGGAAATCTGTAAATGGAATTTGCCTCATCCCTGAAGAGTTCCTCCTTGACTAACATCACTCTTCTCAATGATCTTTCATCTGCTAAACCTTAGAGGGGATTAAATAAACATCTGGAGCAGAGGGCTATCAGTGGCTCTTAGCCACAAGGCATAGATGGAACACTGTGTCTGGGGCAGTGATGTTCTGTATTCTTGGTACTAGATGGGTAACCGTGGGAGGACTTCTGGAGTTCTGGCCCTGCTGGTGGACTTCTTGATGGCACCTGGTTTTTTGGACACTGTGTTTTGCACAGTGTTGGATTGGATGGGCCATTGGCCTGATCCAACATGGCTTCTCTTATGTTCTTCTGCCTCTGCATCAAGGGTCCATTTGAGAAGTGTCCTTCAGAGTGATGCGATCCTCTTCCCTAGCTCTTCTAGGAAGTTAAATTTGGGCTATTACTGTGTAGCAAAAAGTATCTTCTCAACAGAAGGCATTCTACTGTTATTTGGCTTTAACCCCTCAAGTAGAGTAGCAAGCTGGTTGGGGTGGGGGAAGATCCTGTCCCTTGAAGACAGCCTTGATGTAGTATGTGTAAAAAGGATCTAGGGGTCTTAGTGGACCATACACTGAACGTGAGTCAACAGTGTGATGCAGTAGCTAAAAAGGCAAATGCTATTTCGGGCTGTATCGACAGAAGTATAATGTCCAGATCATGTGAAGTGATGGTATCGCTTTGCTCTGCTCTGGTAAGACTTCACCTGGAGTATTGAGTTCAGTTTTGGGCACCACAGTTTAAGAAGGATATAGACAAGCTGGAAGGGGTTCAGAGGAGGGTAACAAAGATGGTGATGGGGCTGGAGACCAAAACCTACAAGGAAAGGTTGAAGGAGTTGGACATGCTTAGCCTGGAGAAGAGGTGGCTGAGAGGTGATATGATCACCATCTTCAAATACTTGAAGGGCTGTCATATATAGGATGGTGCAGAATTATTTTCTGTGGCCCCAGATGGTAAGACCAGAACCAATGGGTTGAAATTACATCAAAAGAGTTTCCAGCTCAACATTAGGAAGAACTTTCTGACTGTCAGAGTGGTTCCTCAGTGGAACAGGCTTGCTTGAGAGTTGGTAGACTCTCCTTCCCTGGAGGTTTTTAAACAGAGGCCCGATGGCCATCTGACAGCAATGCGGATCCTGTGAATTTAAAAAGGTAAAGGTAGTCTCCTGTGCAAGCAACAGTTGTTTCCGACTGTAAGGTGACGTTGCATCATGACATTTTCACAGCAGACTTTTAATGGAGTGGTTTGCCATTGCCTTCCTCAATCATCCACACTTTTCCACACACACACACACACACACACACCCAAGCAAGCTGGGTACTCAATTGACCGACCTCGGAAGGATGGAAGGCTAAGTCAACCTTGAGCCGGCTACCTGAACCCAGTTTCCGCTGGGATCGAACTCAGATTGTGAGCAGAGAGCTCAGACTGCAGTACTGCAGCTTTACCACTCTGCGCTGTGGGGCCTGTGAATTTAGGGGGAGGTATTTGTAAATTTCCTGCATTATACAGGGGGTTGGACTAGATGACCCTGGAGGTCCCTTCCAACTCTTTGATTCTATGTGTTGGTTTGAGGTTTTTATGACAAAGAGGTAAATAATTTATTATTAATAACATTATGTATAGTCCCCCTTTTTCACTTGGACTCAAGGGGGATTACACAAAATGAGTCAATCCAGTCAAGGATTACACAAAGTGAGTCAATCCAATAAACAATGCAGTAGTGCCAGGGTTGTAGAACCAACCGGAAGCCCACAAACAGAAGGAACGTGTAAGTGTTCACATGACACATTAAATAATGCAAAAAAAAAAAATCCATAGTAGGGTTCTAGCTTCAGTAAGCTCTTCACAGTAGTATAGACCTCAGCCCCTAATAATTTACCCAAGTAACTTTTGTGAATCATTTAGCACATAAGAGAAGCCATGTTGGATCAGGCCAATGATCCATCCAGTCCAACACTCTGTGCCACACAGTGGCCAAAAAACTCAAGTGCCGTCAGGAGGTCCACCAGTGGGGCTAGAAGTCCTCCCACTGTGCCCCTGCCAAGCACCAAGAATACAGAGCATCACTGCCTCAGAAAGAGAATTCCATCTAGACCAGGGGTTGGGAACGTTGACTCTCCAGATGTTTTTTGCTTACAACTCCCATCAGTCGCAGCCAGCATGGCCAATGGCTGGGGCTGATGGGAGTTGTAGGCAAAAAACATCTGGAGAGCCAACGGTCCCTACCCCTGATCTAGACCTTGTGCCTAATAGCCACTGATGGACCTCTGCTCCTTATGCTTATCCAATCCCCTCTTGAAGCTGTCTATGCTTGTAGCCACCACCACCTCCTGAGGCAGTGAATTCCATGTGTTAATCACCCTTTGGGTGAAGGACTTCCTTTTATCCATTCTAACCCAACTGCTCAGCAATTTCATTGAATGCCCATGAGTTTTCGTATTGTGAGGAAGGTACTTCTTTCTCTTCCTTCTCTATGCAACTCTATTGCCTGCATAGGAAAAGCCCTCTTGTATAATTCCATTTTGTATCCTTTGCAGAATGCCAGCAGTGTGGGAGCCTTTTTGACCTCCTCAGGAAGGCCATTCCACATAGTGAGGGCCACAACGTAGAAGGCATGTTTACAGACAGTTGTTGATTTTGCATTCCACGCCCCCCCCCCAGCCCTTTGGTAACCCTGCTTTCAAGGAAAGCAGCTACCAATCAAAATTAAATTGCTGCCGAGTTGGAATTCTGTTCCATTTGCTAAGAAGAAACCCCTCAACCCTTGGATAATTATATGCTATTTACAATTTTAATGGCTATAGGCATATAAATATTTGCAGAAATATCTTTTGATGTCAAGGATAAGACACTCTTTCACACCCAGAAATAAGGCCAGTCTGGAAACAAGAAATTAAAAACTGTTCTATGTATTAAAATTACAGGCACTTGGTTTTCTTGGCCACTGTGTGACAGAGTGATGGACTGGATTGGCCATTGGCCTGGTCCAACATGGCTTCTCTTATGTTCTTATATGGAGCAGAGGTCCAACAGTGTCTATTAGCCACAGTGTATTGCTAGAACTCTCCGTCCGGAGCAGTGATGCTCTATATTCTTGGTGCTTGCAGAAGGGGCACAGTGGGAGGGCTTCTAGTATCCTGGCCCCACTGATGGACCTCCTAATGGCACCTGGGTTTTTGGCCACTGTGTGACACAGAGTGTTCGACTGGATGGGCCATTGACCTGATCCAGCATGGCTTCTCTTATGTTATTTATTTTTATTCACTGACACTCTTCCTCTCCCCCCAATGTGGAGCTGCCAAAGTGTCTTATTTTGTCAGCCTCCATTTTCTCCTCACAATAACCTCTGAGGTAGACTGTGGGAGTTGTGTTTGGCCCAACTGAAAACTCAGAATGCGTGGACAATACTTAATTCAACAAACGCTCATAATACATGATACATAATTCAACAAACGTTTGAATCAAGTTTCTTTTTCCAGTCGCGTTTGTTGAATCATGTATAATGAGCATTTGTTGAATTAAGTATTATGAGTAGTTAACTAGTTACTAATGATGACTATTGATATGCATGTATTTTGATAAATGTAGGTTGCTTGGGAGGACAGCTATGGCAAACCTGGGCAGTAAAATAAAAAGTAGAAACATCACCCTGCCAACAAAAAACCGTATAGTCAAAGTGATGGTATTTCCAGTAGTAATGTATGGCTGTGAGAGCTGGACCATAAGGAAGGCCGAGTGCAGAAGAATAGATGCTTTTGAACTGTGGTACTGGAGAAGAATCTTGAGAGTCCCTTGGACTGCAAGAAGATCCAATCAGTCAGTCCTAAGGGAAATCAACCCAGACTGTTCACTGGAAGGTCAGATGCTGAAGCTGAAGCTCAAATACTTTGGCCACCAAATGAGAAGGGAGCGCTCACTGGGGAAGATCCTCATGCTGGGAAAGACAGAAGGCAAAAGAAGAAGGAAACAGCAAAAGAGGAGATGGCTGGACAGCGTTACTGATGTAACAAACACGAATTTGAGCAGACTTCGGAGGATGGTGGAAGACAGGAGGGCCTGGTGTGACTTGGTCCATGGGGTCGCAAAAAGTCGGACTCGACTGTGCGAATGAACAACAAAGGTTGCATATACACTATTTGTGTATAAGTGTTACTGTCATTCTGGTGATTTTGGGCTTAATTATTTTCTCCAGGGAAGCTGATCTCTGCCAGTTGGATATCAGTTGTCAAAGCGGGAGATCTCCAGACCCCCACCCTCCACTTTTGTGTATATGCACATTATCTATTGTCCACTTATTCACCAAGATTACATAGAGTTAGACAATATAGCCCACAAGATGGGACAAAAAAAATGAAATAGGATTTGGATTGTAGAACCAACCAGAAGTCTAGGAAACAGAACTGCGGCAAAGTGTGTTAACATGATGCATTGAATCAGGGGTGGCCAACGGTAGCTCTCCAGATGTTTTTTTTGCCTACAACTCCCATCAGCCCCAGTCATTGGCCATGCTGGCTGGGGCTGATGGGAGTTGTAGGCAAAAAAACACCTGAAGAGCTACCGTTGGCCACCCCTGCATTAAATGATGCAAAATTACCCAGTGGGATCCAATCCACAGCAAAGTAGCCCCTGCAGTTCAGACCACGTTCCCCAGTAGTTTATCCAAGTAACTTTGTGAAACCCGTTGTACAGTGCTACTCTGTTGCACACATAGAAAAGCCCTCTTGAATAATTCAATTTTGCATAGATTCAGGTGGGCAGTCGTGTTAGTCTGAGGCAGCAGAACACAGTTTGAGTCCAGTAACACTAAGATCATGGCATCTGGCTCTATCACTCCTTGGCAATTAGAAGGAGAAGACATGGAAGTAGTGACAGTCTTTGCATTTCTGGGATCCAAGATCACTGCAGGTGGTGACAGTAGCCATGAAATTAAAAGATGTTTGCTCCTTGAGAGGGCAGCTATGGCGAACCTGGGCAGTATAATAAAAAGCAGAGACATCACCCTGTCAACAAAAGTCCGTATAGTCAAAGTGATGGTATTCCCAGTAGTAATGTATGGCTGTGAGAGCTGGACCATAAGGAAGGCTGAGCGCAGAAGAATAGATGCTTTTGAGCTGTGGTGCTGGAGAAGACTCTTGAGAGTCCTTAGGGTTTGTAGAATCTTTCGGGCTCAAGTGCCGTGTTCTACTGGAGAAAGTTTTCCTTCCAGACGTTTCGTTCTCAGCTGCGGAGAACATCCTCCCACTCAATGCACAGCAGCCAAGAAGGTCAGAGCGCCTGCTCCGGCTGCAACGCCACTGAGGATGTTCTCCACAGCTGAGAACGAAACGTCTGGAAGGAAAACCTTCTCCAGTAGAACACGGCACTTGAGCCCGAAAGATTCTACAAACCCTAATGATGTTACCAGCTGTGAAAACCTGAAATCTTGAGAGTCCCTTGGACTGCAAGAAGATTCAATCAGTTAGTCCTAAGGGAAATCAACCCAGACTGTTCCCGGGAAGGTCAGATGCTGAAGCTCAAATACTTTGGCCACCCAATGAGAAGGGAGCACTCTCTGGAGAAGATCCTCATACTAGGAAAGACAGAAAGCAAAAGAAGAAGAAAACAGCAAATGATAAGATGGCTGGACAGTGTTACCAATGTAACGGACACGAATTTGAGCAGACTTCGGAGGATGATGGAAGACAGAAGGGCCTGGCGTGACTTGGTCCATGGGGTCGCAAAGAGTTGAACTCAACTGTGCGACTGAACAATAACAACAAAGCACCTATAAGACCAACATAATTTTATTCAAGGTAGAAGTTTTTGTGCAAAAGCTTAAACCTTGAATAAAACTTGTTGGTCTTAAAGGTGCCACTGGACTCAAATTTTGTTCTGGTTTGCATTGTTTGCAGAAAGCCTTCCTAACTTCCTCAGCAGGCAGATATATTTTGATTCTCCAGCGTCATGCCAAGGAATGAGGGAGAAACAAATTCATGCGCCCTTGGCACACAATTCTCAACAGGCATACCAATCAAATCTCTGTTTGATGAATCCAACCGATTCACAGCTTGGAGCACTAATGCTTTCTGCAGATGATGAACAAGGTAGGAGTCAAGTTTCACCTTTAAGACCAACAAAGTTTTATTCAGAATGTAAGCTTTCGTATGCATGCAGACTTCTTCAGACAAGGGAACGGGGTACAGTGAGCAGAACTACATATAGATGATGGGTTAAGAGTGTAAAGTGAAACAAAGTTAAGATCAAATGGCAAAATAGTGTAATAAATTGGAAGACCATTTGGTCTGGATAGCGTTTGCATGGGAAACCAATAAAAGGTAATGAAAATTACCTGTTAATTGCTCTTGTTACACGTCTAGGTAAAGCAAAAGGACATGTATTTCCTAGTGATGTTTTTGTCCATATAATTTATAACATGTAACATATTCTAACATCATTCCATAAATTATAAAAATTATTCTAGTTTGGCTTTAGAAAAAAAAGAATACAATAAAATATAGTGAAAATGGGTTAAGTATATGTAATGAGAAAAACAGCCAATATCCCTTATTTGAGTATCTCAATACAAAAAATATTATTCTGATACACTATTCTAAAAGAGAAATACAATGGAATACTTTGGATACATAACTATACTCAGAGATATTGGGTTTAGCATATGTAATGAGATAAGAAACCAATATCCTTGTTCAGTCCTGGGTAGGTGTTTGTTCCAAGTTTCATAATAGTTTGTAATTCAGCAATTCCTCTCCCCATTCTGTTCTTGAAGTTCCTTTGCAGTAAAACAGCTACTTTGAGGTCACCCATCGAATGCTCTGGAAGTGTTAACGTGTTCTTCCACAGGTTTCTCAGTTCTGTAATTCCTGATGTCAGATTTGTGTCCATTTATCCTTTGGCGTAGGGTTTGTCCTGTTTGCCCTATGTAGAGAACCAAAGGGCATTATTGGCATTTAACGGCATATATAATGCTGGAAGACAAACAAGTGAATGAGCCTGAGACGGTGTAGTTGATGCTGTTAGGTCCAGTGACTGGGTGTATGCGGCAGCAAAGTTGGCCCTGGGGTTTATTGCAAGCTCTGGTACTGGTGGCAACACACATTTCCTTCTGATCCTTCTCTCCAAACCCTGTGTTCAAGTTCTGTGTCTTTGATGGGGGTCAGGGTTTGGCCGAAGTTAAAGCCGTAAAATGGACTTGGAGAGAAGGGGTGGGGGACGACCCCCTTTCTCCGCTGCGAGTCTGTCGTTTGTCAGCTTGGAGCTGTAGGAGTGATTGATAACTGGCCCGACTCTATCTCCCCCCTACCCCCCAACCTTCTCCATCAGCCAAAGACATTCCAAGCGGCCTGGCCCAGTCTGCCTGTCGCCACCAGTCAACGAGCAGCGCTGTTTGATTGAAATCAGGGAAGTCTCCTCGTCCTCCCCCACCTCCTCTTTTATCATCTTACAATAACATCATCCCCAATCATTTATTTTTACAACCATTCCGGGCTGCACTTCTTTGGCCTGGCTGGAGTTGCCTCAGACGAGGTTTCTGAGGGATAAATTTAGCCAGGCCGAAGCCTCCAGAGAAGTCAGTGGCCGTTTAGTTACTGCCTCATCCGTCACCTTGGTATTTTATTATTCCTGATTCAAGAAGAAATTGGTTTAAAAATAAGTGTGTGGGTATAGGAGAACATTTTCTAGCTTCTAGCCCCACTGGTGAACCTCCTGATGGCACTTGGGTTTGTTTTTTTTATCACTGTGTGACAGAGTGTTGGACTGGATGGGCCATTGGCCTGATCCAACATGGCTTCTCTCATGTTCTTATTTTCTTAGGTTGTCTGGTTCAGGGAGGTCGGGGGAGAAGAGAGATATAAGGAATTAAATATATTTATGCAAAGATTCGTCCATCTATGTGTGCGCCTCATTCCTCTTGGCATTTTATTCTTCTTAGGCTTTTTTAAATAGCAGGAACACACAGGAACACAGTTCCGGCTGGCTTGGTGTCAGGGGTGTGGCCTGTTATGCAAATGAGTTCCTGATGGGCTTTTCCTTTTAAAAAGCCCTGTGTGAAACAATGGCAGGGTTTTCTACTCCCCCCCCCCCAAAAAAAAGCCCTGATCATATTTATGTAATTTCTGCACTGCTTACCATGTCATGTGAATACTTATGCAACACTTCAGTTATTTCTTCCAGTCTTCTAAAATCCTAAATGCACTGGTTATTGAATGCCCAGTTTAGTTGACTGTACTGGTTCACAATCTGCTTTGACTCCCTGTGAGAAAGGAGGACTGTAAAAATAATGCAATAAAAATAATAAAAATGGCTAGATGTTTATCGTATCTCCGTTTGTTTGTTTTTTTGAGATTGGGGGAGGTTAGGCCATCAAATCACAGCTGATTTCTGGTGAACCTTTTCAAGGCAAGAGAGGTGATCAGAGGTGGTTTGCTATTGCCTGCTTCTGCGTAGCAACCCACTGCTTCCATGGTGGTCTCCAGGAGTGGAATTCTAGCAGGAGCTCCTTTGCATATTAGGCCACACACCCCTGATGTAGCCAATCCTCGAAGAGCTCACAAAAAGAGCCTTGTAAGTTGTTGGAGGATTGGCTACATCAGGGTGTGTGACCTAATATGCAAAGCAGCTCCTGCTAGAATTTTACCCCTGAGCATCCCATCTGAGCACTAACCAAGGGCAACTCTAGGGTTGCTAATTCCCCTGCAGCTAATGATGGGGGACTTTTTCTCGCTTATGTGCAGTGTGATGACATCATCCAGAAGTGATGTATCATGCCGGGCACCTTCCACGGGACACTCTAGGAATTCACTTGAAACTCTATGGTTTCACACGGGGATGCTCTAGCAAATTGGGGGAAGATCTTTCCCCAAATTGCTTGAGCATCCCTGCACAAAACCATAGAGTTTCAAGCAAATTCCTAGAGTGTCCTGTGCGACATGCCCAACGCAATATGTCACTTCTGGGTGATGTCATCACACCGCATGGTGACAGAGTGCAGATTTCCCCCTGGCAGCCTCCTCCCTCCTCCCTCAAGGACAACTCCTAGGAGAGCTATGGCTGACCCAAAGCCATTCCAGCAGCTGCAAGTGGAGGACTGGGGAATCGAACCCAGTTCTCCCAGAGAAGAGTCTGCACACTTAACCACTACACCAAACTGACTCTCAGGAAGAAAAGGAGATTGTAAGCCATTCTAAGACTCCAAGTGAAGGGGGGGATATAAACCCAACTCTTTTTGCTATGTGTAAACTCAAGATGTGATCTAGATGTCTGAACTCTAGACGCAGTTGTTCCCCTCATGTACCCCTGCAGGCTATGCCTCAATCTTCTGCAGCAGGCATGATTTCTGTAGTAGGATAGGGTTCAAGGTGGGGCGGGTCTGTAATCCACACTTTGTCTTTTATTGCTAGGCTCTCCTTTTAAGCTGCCCAGGGCATTTGGTTGATTTGTCTGGGAAACAGCCAGGGGTGGAATTCTAGCAGGAACTCATTTGCATATTAGGCCACACACCCTGATGTAGTCAATCCTCCAAGAGCTTACAGGGCTCTTTTTTGTAAGCTCTTGGAGGAATGGCTACACCAGGAGGGTGTGGCTTAATATGCGAAGGAGCTCCTGCTATAATTGCACCCCTGGAAACAGCACAATGGATCTTCAGTCAGATCCAGCAAGTTCTATCTACTTTTCAAAGCTTTTATTTAAAAAAGTTATTTAAAAAGTTATTATATTATATGTGCTTACTTCTCAAGAATATCTACATTTCTGGTTTCTATCATGAAGGGATGCCATCCTCCAGATAGAACCTGGAGATCCCCCGGTGTTATAGTTCATCTCCAGATTATAGAGATCAGCTTCTCTGGTTTGGAGATCAGTTCCCTTAGTTCAAGGATGTCAAACGCATATGTTATGAGGGCCAGATCAGACATAAATGAGACCTTGTCGGGCTGGGCCATGTCAAGCCATGTCGTGTGTGTTCCTATTTTAAGATTAAGTAGCAAATATATAAACTTTATAAAGGATGCAGAGAACGCAATTAAAGATTTTTTTTAAAATACTTAAAATAAAACCTGCTTAAAACGTTAACGCTCATTGGTCTTAAAGGTGCTTTCTTTGTGTCTTTCCCATGGGATCTAGGGAACTGGACAAAGGAAGCTCTAGCTCTTTTCTTCCTTCCCCAGGGACGGGGGTGGGGGGGGGCCTCAGTCAATAGAAGGAAGAGAGGCTTGGCTCAGTAGCTCTGCTATGCAATTGAGAAAGCCTGGCAAAGCAAGCTCTCCCTCTCCCCTTCCTCTCCAAGGTAGGAGTCTCAGCCAATAGAGAAAATAGAGGCTTATTGCCCAGTGCCCCACTTTGCTGTGGCACCCCTGGGCCACCCCCCCTCCACAGAAGCACCCCTGGTCCACCACCTCCCCTCTTCTCTGTGGTGCCGCACTCCGCCCCACCACCACCACCACCACCACGCATGCACTCAGAGGGGTGACACCAGCCTTGTGCTTACCCGCTTTGGCGGGCTTCACAATAGAGCATTCTCTCTTAATAGAGAGCAGAATGAGGCTTTGCTCCCCCTCCCTTCTGGTTCTGGAAGAGAGGGGGGAGCAAAGTCTTGTTCTGCTCTCTATTAAGAGGACGACGACATTGGATTTATATTCTGCCCTCCACTCCGAATCTCAGAGTCTCAGAGCGGCTCACAGTCTCCTTTACCTTCCTCCCCCACAACAGACACCCTGTGAGGTGGGTGGGGCTGAGAGAGTTCTCACAGTAGCGGCCCTTCCAAGGACAACCTCTCCCAGAGCTATAGCTGACCATAGGCTATTCCAGCAGCTGCAAGTGGAGGAGTGGGGAATCAAACCCGGTTCTCCCAGATAAGAGTCCTCACACTTAATCACTACCCCAAACTGACACTCAAGAGAACACTCTACTGCGATGCCTACCAAAGTGTGTAAGCCCAAGGCTGGTGTCACTCCTCTGAGGGTGCCGGGGGGGGGGGGTGGTGGAGATGACCTGCTTGCTGCTGTTGCCTTATTGCCATTGCCAGCCAGTGACCGCGGCTATTAGGCATTTGCCTTGGGTGCCGGGGGGGGGGGGAGAGCCCAATTCAGCACCCCCCTCCTGGGGCCCCCCCTCCCCCGGCAACCTAGGCAAATGCCTAATTGGCCTAGTGGGCAAGCCAACCCTGATGATGAGACCAGGCTTACCTGGGCTATCTCGGTCAGAGCTGAGCAATACTCCCTCTAAGCTGTGGAATCTTGTAAGCAAAAATTCTAATGTGTGAGCTACTGGCATTAAAGTGGTGAGCGACTGCATAAATTCGTGTACTCTGGGGCCATTTTTCCTGAGCTGAGAGAGAAACGTGTGAGTAGGGTTGCCAATCCCCAGGTGGGGGCAGGGGATCCCCCGGTTTGGAGGCCCTCCCCTCGCTTCAGGGTCGTCAGAAAGCGGGGGGAGGGGAGGGAAATGTCTGCTGGGAACTATGGAGATTTATTCCCATAGAAAATCATGGAGATTTGATCCGAGGGTATCGGGGGCTCTGGGGGGGCTGTTTTTTGGGGTAGGGGCACCAAATCTTCAGTATAGCACCTAGTGCCTCTCCCCAAAATAGCCCCCAAGTTTCAAAAAGATTGGACCAGGGGGTCCAATTCTATGAGCCCCAAAAGAAGGTGCCCCTCTCCTTCATTATTTCCTATGGAAGGAAGGAATTGAAAAGGTGTGCCGTCCCTTTCAATGTGATGGCCAGAACTCCCTTTGGAGTTCCATGATGCTTGTCACAGTCTTGATCTTGGCTCCACCCCAAATGTCTCCTGGCTCCACTCCCAAAGTCCCCAGATATTTCTTGAATTGGACTTGGCAACCCTACGTGTGAGCCAGAGGCTAAAAAACTGGGAGCTAGCTCACACTAACTCAGCTTAGAGGGAACACTGGGGCCAAGCCCCTCGGTTTCTTGGCACTTTCATCTTCTGATCTTTGTACCATATACTCAGTTGAACGTGTGCATGTTATTTCTTCAGTGTCTCAACGGCTTGGTTTTCTGGGATTCCGAGTCTCTGATCACACACACTAAGTAATGCACTTTCCATCCACTTTGAGTGCACTTTCCAACTGGATTTTGCCAGTTCACACAGTGGACTAAAAGTGCACTTTTTAGTGTGTGTGAATGAAGCCTGAGAGCCACAATCATATTTTTCTTGCATTAAGGGAAACAAGACAAGGGTTTTGAAGATCGTGACAAAGATAGCATTGTGCGGGTATTCTTGGAGGCAGTTCCAGTCATGAGGAGGAACACTGGGGAAAGGATGAAGTTATGAGAGCATAGGAAGCCAAGGTTGTTGGAGATGGAGGGTGAAGACCACAGGGAGGAAAATATTAGGCTATCGAAGTGGAGAGAGAAAGGGAAGCAAGCCATACAGGTCCTTGAAAAGTAAGAATGAGGTGTTCATGGAAGATGGTGGAGATATAGGGTGACGATCACTTGAAGGGAAATATTACGCTATGAAAGTAAGAAGAGAAAGGGAGGCAAAGCTGTGGATGTCCAGAAATAAAAAATGAGATGTGCTTGGAAGCTAGAGGGTGAAGTTCACAGGAAAGGATACTTCAGGATACAAAAGTAGAGAGATACAGGGAGACAAAGCCATAGAAGTCCTTCAAAGGTAAGAATGAGATGGAAGATGGTAGAGATGGAGGGTGAAGATCACAAGAAGGGAAATACCATGCCATGAAAGCAAGGAGACAAAGGGAGTCAGAGCCCTGGAGGTCCTTCAAAAGTGAGAATGAGATGTTCATGCCGGATCTGAGAACAGACAGAAAGACAATACAGGAATTCAGGAACATGGAGGAGAAGGAGAAGACGACTGCAGATTTATACCCCGCCCTTCTCTCTGAATCAGAGTCTCAGAGCGGCTCACAATCTCCTTAATCTTCCTCCCCCATAACAAAGACCTTGTGAGGTGGGTGGGGCTGAGAGGGCTCTCACAGCAGCTGCCCTTTCAAGGACAACTCCTATGAGAGCTATGGCTGACCCAAGGCCATTCCAGCAGGTGCAAGTGGAGTGGGGAATCAAACCCGGTTCTCCCAGATAAGAGTCCACACACTTAACCACTACACCAAACTGACTCTCAAGATGACAAGAGGTGACTTTTGATTGAGGACAAGGGGATCAAATGTACCAGCAGATGTCCAAAGAGTGTTGTGGTAGTCAACAAAAAGTGACCAGGTCCAGAGCTTGAACCAGGGTTTTCACCGTGGAGATAGAGAGGAAAGAGTGTATTGTAAAGAACAGCAATCCAGAGTAGAAGTTCAGTAACTTATACATACTTCTGTGCTTCTCCAATTAAGCAGTGAGCCCTTAACAAAATCTGTCCTGTTCTTGGATTTTTCCATTTCAGAGTTTTTGGAAGAATTCCCAGGCGATGGCAGAGAATGTGTCAACTGCGGGGCAATGTCCACCCCGCTCTGGAGGAAGGACGGCACCGGGCACTACCTGTGTAACGCCTGTGGGCTCTATCACAAAATGAATGGCATTAACCGGCCCCTCATCAAACCACAGAAAAGACTGGTAAGGCTGACAAAATGCTTTTTCCTATCAGCCAATCTAGAAACCTGTTGAATTCACAGATTGTCTTGTCAGATCAACATATTTGGGGTCAAGGGGGAGAGAGAAGTTTTCTTCCTTACCTTACAATTGCGTGGAGCAATGATCCTGCACTGTTGTTGTTTTTTTAATGAATATACACAGCTGTTTGTCTAGCATGCTCTTATCTTGTCGTTCCTCCAAAGAGTTTAGGGCAAGAGAGAAGGGCTCCCTTATTTTATCGTCGTACCCGTATGTAGGGTAAGCTATAGAGCAGGGGTAGCCAAACTTGCTTAATATAAGAGCCAAATAGAATAAACGTCAGATGTTTGAGAGCCTGGAGGGAAGGAGGAGGGAAGGAAGGTGAGAAGGGAAGAAGATGAGGAGGGAGGAAAAGATGGGAAAAAAGCAACTTTAAATGCATTCTCAAAGCCTCTGTCTGGCTAGGCTTGGAGTAGTGATTTAAAGAGACAAACGCCTTCTCCAAGTCACTTGACAGGGTTGTGGGGGTTTCAAGAGCCACATGGCTCCTGAGCTGCAGTTTGGCCACCCCTGCTGCAGAGTGTTACAAAAGATCGCATCCGTTGAAATAGTGCCTGCAACTTCTACGTGAGTAGTTATTTGAGTTAGTGAGGTTCAACAAATTTGAATTGTTTTAGAGCACCTGCATGCAC
The DNA here is from genome assembly GCF_032191835.1 of Heteronotia binoei. Lineage (NCBI taxonomy): Eukaryota > Metazoa > Chordata > Lepidosauria > Squamata > Gekkonidae > Heteronotia > Heteronotia binoei. The sequence goes on along the minus strand of NC_083224.1, from coordinate 18,613,820 downwards.
CTAATGACAAAAGACTATCTCCTTGAACTACTGTCTGCGAGTCCATTCTTGCGACTTCTGAATGATTATTTCTGTTAGGGTGGGTCAATGAAGTGAACTGCTTTAGAGGGCCTGTGTGCACCCTATGACAAAAGTCAGGCTAATTTAGGATTGCCAGCCTCCAGATGGGGTCTGGAGATTTCCTGCTATTAGAACTCCCCTGGAGAAAATCGCTGCTTTCGAAGGCGGGCTCTAGGGCATTGGGCCATGCTGAGGCCCCTCCCCTCTCCAAACCCCACCCTCTCCTGGACCCACCCCCAAAGTCTCCAGGTATTTTTCAACACCGCCTTGCCAACCCTAGTTAAACCAGTATCTGTGAGCACAATTCTATGACTTTTAAGTGACTGTCAGAGTGGTTCAGCAAACTGTATAAACATTAAGGGATTGCATATTCCAGGGGTGGCCAAAAGTAGCTCTCCAGATGTTTTTTTTTGCCTCCCATCAGCCCCAGCCAGCATGGCCAATGGCTGGGGCTGATGGGAGTTGTAGGCAAAAAATCTGGAGAGCTACCATTGGCCACCCCTGGCATATACAAAGAAATTACAAAGAGACTTCAGTAGTATTAAATCAGTATTTTATTTTATGATATTGCACCTTTGGAGTATTAATGGTGAAAGTTAGTTCCTTCCTGCTCAGTGTTATTGTAGCCTGCTAGTTTCTCATGCCAAGGGTCCCGATTCTTGCACAGAATGGAAATAGTATCAGAGTTCTCTTGGTGCGCCCTCTCCTTTCAGGGAAAGGGGCAGCCAATTTTTTTTTTCCTGCCTCAAATGGGTCAGGAACCAATTCACAGGCACCAACATTTTCTGAGTTGGACCCGCCAACCCTAGTTGGAAGTGACTCGATGGCGCAACACCAGGGCCGGCTCGCCCACTAGGCAAACTAGGCGGTTGCCTAAGGCGCCGGAAGGGGACGTCAAATTAGGCTCCCCCCCAGTGCCCAAATCAAATGCCTACATTTGCCTCTGCAGACCCCCCTGCTGCTGCCACCGCCAGCTCCCTCCCTTCCCTTCCACTGTGCTATGCTCCACCACCACCCCACCACCCCGTGTGATTGGAGGAGCGTGCCATGACAAGGATTGTGCCTACCGGCTTCGAGACGGCCGGCACCTGAGTGTTCTTTGAAGACAGCACTGGAGGAGACTTTGCTCCCCGCTCAGTTCCAGTTCTGGAAAGGAGTGAGGAGAAGCCTCTTCCAGCACGCTCTTCAAAGAAGACTCAGATGCCGGCCACCTCAAAGCGGTAAAGTTGATCCTCGTCGCGGCTCACTCCTCTGATTGATGGGGGGGGGGGCGCACAACAGAGCCTGGCGTTGTGGAGGGAGGGTGGGAGGAGGCAGCAGGGGGGTGGGCAGGGAGCCTGCCTGGGGCACCATGTGCCCTGGGGCTGGCACTGCTTAACACACACACGTTTGGAAGAGCTATGTCCGCCAATCTCTGTGCTCTGTTTCCTTCCAGTCACGATGTGGCAGGACTCTCGTTCATGCCTCTGACCCATGTACAGCCAGCCAGCAGGCCAAGGGTCTGTCGTTAACAGCAAAACACTTCTCCGTAGGAGTCAGATGCTGCTGGCCACCCCTTTGGCCTTGCCCCTTAATTCCACACAATCTATTTCTTTGTCGGCTTTTCCTGCATTCCCAGCTGTCGTCTGAGATCTGAAACAGAAAGAATTGGAAAGTTACAACAGAAGAGGGAAGTGTGCAACATGGGGAAGGAGGGAGTTGGTGCCCTCTTTTCACTGTTTATTCTTTTTACTGCCATGTATTGCTTTGTTTAGAAAATTGGTGCAAAGGTAAATAGTGCAGAACTATTCTGCCAGCAGCTGAATGACCTCCCCATTTAGAGTTGCCGGGTCTGCGTTGGAAAATACCTGGAGACTTTGGGGGTGGATCTGGGAGAGAGTGGGGTTTGGGGAGGGGAGGGGCCTCAGCATGGTCCAAGCAGTCATTTTCTCCAGGGGAGCTGATCTCTGCCAGCTGGAAATCAAGTGTAAAAGCGAGAAGTCTCCGGGCCCAACCTGGAGGCTGGCAACCATACTAGGGTTGCCAATCCCCAGGTGGGGGCAGGGGATCCCCCGGTTTGGAGAACCTCCCCCCGCTTCAGGGTCGTCAGAAAGCAAGGGGAGGGGAGGGAAATGTCTGCTGGGAACTCTATTATTCCCTATGGAGATTTATTCCCATAGAAAATCATGGAGAATTGATCCGCAGGATCCAAGTCCAATTCAAGAAATATCTGGGGACTTTGGGGGTGGAATCAGGAGATATTAGGGGTGGAGCCAAGATCAAGGCTGTGACAAGCATAATTGAACTACAAAGGGAGTTCTGGCCATCACATTTCAAGGGACGGCACACCTTTTCAATGCCTTCCTTCCATAGGAAATAATTAAGGATAGGGGCACCTTTTGGGGCTCATAGAATTGGACCCCCTGGTCCAATCTTTTTGAAACTTGGGGGGGTATTTTGGGGAGAGGCACTAGATGCTATACTGAAAATTTGGTGCCTCTACCTCAAAAAACAGCTCCCCCAGATACCCGTGGATCAATTCTCCATTATTTTCTATGGGAATAAATCTCTATAGGGAATAACAGAGTTCCCAGCAGACATTTCCCTTCCCTCCCCCCGCTTTCTGACGACCCTGAAGCGGGGGGAGGGCCTCCAAAACGGGGGACCCCCTGTCCCCACCTGGGGATTGGCAACCCTAGCGGGGGATCCCCCGTTTTTACAGGCTTCTCCCCGCCCCCAGCCAGCTGGCGGTGGGGGAAGCCCCGCCCCCCACAGTCACCATGTAGTTTTAGATCTCCTGCAAGACCGTTTTTAAAATATGTGCCTTTAAGACTGAGCAGGAAGCAGGAAACAGGAAGGGCTCTGGGGGGGCTATGTTTTGAGGTAGAGGCACCAAATTTTTAATAGCATCTAGTGCCTCTCCCCAAAATACCCCCCAAGTTTCAAAACGATTGGACCAGGGGGTCCAATTCTATGAGCCCCAAAAGATGGTGCCCCTATCCTTCATTATTTCCTATGTAAGAAAGGCATTTTAAAAGGTGTGCTGTCCCTTTAAATGTGATGGTCAGAACTCCCTTGGAGTTCAATTATGCTTGTCACACCCTTGTTCCTGGCTCCACCCCCAATGTCTCCTGGATCCACCCCCAAAGTCTCCTGGCTCCGCCCCCAAAGTCCCCAGATATTTCTTGAATTGGACTTGGCAACCCTACCAATGACAGAATAGTAAAATTAACAAATTGAGCAAACCTTTGATCAGGGTAACATGAGTGTGAGAAATGACATCAGAATGTAAGCTTCCATGTGCAGGCCTGCTTCTTCAGATGAGGAATGAGGTACAGTCAGCAGAGCTACAAATAGCTGGTGGGGTTTAGAATGCAAAGCGGTACGAAGTTAAAATCCTATAGCACTTTGCATTCTAAACCCCACTAACCATACATAGCTCTGCTCCCTGTACCTCATTCCTTGCCTGAAGAAGTGTGCATGCACATTCTGAATAAAACTTCGTTGGTCTTAAAGGGGCAACTGGACTCCTACTTTGTTCTACTGCTTCAGACCAACATGGCTGCTCACTTGGATCTATCTACAAGGAAGAGAAAGGGTTAAACATCATCGCCCGCCCTTCCCCACCATGTCATTTGAGGGCGAGTGATAACCGGAAGGGGCAGCTCTTTGGGTTTAACGGCACTTTGGGGGCTGTGGCACTTCTCTGACACATTTTTCATAAATGCATTGGAGTCCGCTCTGCTGATGGCTTATCAGCTGCTTTTGGCTGTCAAAGGAGCTCTCTGTTGAAAGGCCCAGCCTCGTTTTGTATAAACAAACACTGCAGGGAGGCACGTTGTTGAAGTCAAAAACTTCCTAGGCAAAACTCTCTGGAAGCAGAGGACAGGACTGGAAGAGGCAGCCGTTCATCTTCCCCTTATGAAAAAAGGGTAGATCTGTGCAGTGGCGGACTGGCCAGGGTATCAGCTTGCCCAATGGCAAGCAGGCCCCTGGTAAAGCGGGCCCTCTTAAACATGAGACAATATGTTAACAATCTTAATGACCTTTTAGTAGCTTGAAAATATAATAGACGTTCCAATATTAGTGTAATGCAACTAAGATTAGTGTAACTAAGATTTATGTTATATTGAACATATGAAGCTGCCTTCTACTGAATCAGACCCTCGGTCCATCGAAGTCAGTATTGTCTACTCAGACTGGCAGCGGCTCTCCAGGGTCTCAAGCTGAGGTATTTCACATCTATTTGCCTGGACCCTTTTCAGTTGGAGATGCCGGGAGTTGAACCTGGGACCTTCTGCTTACCAAGCAGATGCTCTACTACTGAGCCACCGTACCTCCCACAACAGACACCCTGTGAGGTGCGTGGGGCTGAGAGGGCTCTCACAGCAGCTGCCCTTTTCAGGACAACTCCTGCGAGAGCTATGGCTGACCCAAGGCCATTCCAGCAGCTGCAAGTGGAGGAGTGGGGAATCAAACCTGATTCTCCCCGATAAGAGGCTGAGCACTTAACCACTACACCAAACTGGCTCTCAGAGCCAGTATTTAGGTTGGTAGCCTCCAGGTGGGGCCTGGGGATCTCCCACTTTTACACTTTTACAACAGCTGTCTCCAGCTGGCAGAGATCGGCTCCCATGGAGAAAATGCAGTCTGTATTTACATTTAGTATCCACTGCATACTGTGGATGCAGTATGTACAATATATGCACACTGTACTTACTAAAATACATATACTTTTTTTTGCAAGTTTGTAATGTACCTTTTTTCCACTTACGTATTTTTGAAAATTTTATTTATTTCTTATACAAATAAAATGATAGCCTTCTAGTTGTGGGTGGGCCCCCTATATCTCCTGGGAACCAATATTTTTAGACCTAGTCCACCACTGGATCTGTGGCAGCAGCACAGTATCGGAGAGGAGCAATGTACAGTTTTCCTCTGCCCTCTGGAGAGTAGCTTTATCCCTAGGGTTGCCAGGTCCAACTCAGGAAATATCTGGGAACTTTCGGGGTGGAGCCAGGAGCAATGTTGTGACAAGCATGTTTGAACTCCAAAGGGAGTTCTGGCCATCACATTTAAAGGGACCACATTTCTTTTAAATGCCTTCCTTCCATTGGGGATCTTGGAGGATAGGGGCACCTTCTTTGGGGGCTCATAGAAAAAGGCCTGCATGGTTAACAAAGTAATGGAAGCTGTAAAAGGTAAGAAGGATTCCTTTAAGTGGTGGAAAGCTAGTCTAAGTGAGGTTACTAAAAGGGAACACAGGCTGTGGCAAATAAAATGCAAGTCTGTGATCCGGCCGGCAAAAAAGGGACTATGAGGAGTATATTGCAAAATATAAAAACCAGCAATAAAAATTTCTTCATATACATTAGAAGCAGGAAACCAGCCAGAGAGGCAGTGGGGCCCTTGGATGACCAAGGGTTAAAGGGATTACTAAAGGAGGATAGGAAAATGTCCAAGAAGCTGTATGCATTTTTTGTTTCTGTCTTCCCTGTGGGAGATGAGAGGTGCTTGCCCACTCCAGATCCACTGATTTTGGGAGGGGTGTTGAAAGACTGAGGTGACGAGAGCATGAATAAAACTTTATTGGATTTAAAGGTGCTACTTGACTCCTACTTTGTAACTGGAATAAATTTGGATAATCCAAGAATGGCTGTATAAAGGAATCAGATGCATTTGGTTTGGGCTTCAATCAGTTAATATCTCATTAGAACAGCCCCCTAAACGCTGAGAAAATGCCCATGGCCAGCGCCTAATTAAGTGTGCTTTCTGTTTAGTATTCCAAAAGCCCCACTACCGTTGCGACATGATCCACATTATTCATGCCAGAAAATTAATTTACCTCTTTCAATTTCGGGAAAATGGAATGCAATCAAAGAGCCATCGCTGGCTGCTGCTTAGTGAGAAGAATATGTCCCCTCGGCAATCTAATACTGGGTAACACGGTCACCGAAAACATTCTTTAGCTGTTCCTACCCTAGATTCTGAAATACCTTTTGTTGGCCAAAATCCATTTAAGTTCAGTGGAAGGGATTAAAGGGATATTACCAAGCTTTGTTGCAGTAGGTTTTTGTGGGGGAGTTTTTTATATATATTGCAAATAGACGTGATCTCAGCAGAAAGTGATTTTGTCCAAACGAATCTGATTATCTTTTTCTGTCTAATGGACATTTTCCATCTTCCAGGAAATGGGTTTAAAGTGGTGATTCCATCCTCATGCTTTATCTAATTTAGTCATTCCGCCTCCCTCGGGTGGGTGTGCAGACAATGCCTAAGGCAGGGGTGTCAAACTCATTTTGTTATGAGGGCCGGATCTGACATAAATGAGACCTTGTTGGGACGGGCCATGTCGGGTTGGTCCCTGTGTGTACCTATTTAAGATTAGGTAGCAGAGATATACACTTTATAAAAGACACAGACAAACACAAATATATATATTTGTCCTCTTCCAGTTAGCATAAGAACATAACATAAGCCATGTTGAATCTAGGGTTGCCAAGTCCCATTTTTAAAATATCTGGGGACTTTGGGGGTGGAGCCAGGAGACTTTGGGGGTGGAGCCAGGAGACACTGGTGTGGAGCTAGGGGGAGGGGGGGAACGGCGCCGGGGAGCGTCGCTGCGCTGCCGTGGCTGCTCCTCCGAGATGGGCTCAGGCTGGGCCCATCTCGGAGGAGCAGCTGCTGGGGGGGGGGGGGCGTCGCGGCGGCGTCGCGCGCTCCGCCTCTGCGTTGGAATGGGGGGGTGGAGGCGGGCCAGGAGCGTAGCAAGCCGCGAGTCCGGGTCCTAGAAGGGCCCGGATTCATGGCTCGCCATGCTCCTGGCCCGCCTCCACCCTCCCCTTCTCTGGTTTGGCTGTTCCTCCAAGATGGGCTCAGCCTGGGCCCATCTCGGAGGAGCAGCTGCGGGGAGGGAGGGAGGGGGCGGCAGCAGCGCAGCAGCGTCGCCCGCTCTGGGATGGGGTGCCCGCCGTTTCCCCCCTCCCCCCGCTTCCGTTTTTTGGGGGAGCGGGGGAAGAGGGTGGAAATCCTGGCATCCCCCGCCACAGCGGGAGGGTTGGGAAGGCTAGTTGAATCAGGCCAATGGCCCATCCAGTCCAACACTCTGTGTCACACAGTGGCCAAAATTTTATATATATATATATATATATATATACACACACACTGTAGCTAATAGCCACTGATGGACCTCTGCTTCATATTTTTATCTAAACCCCTCTTGAAGGTGGCTATGCTTGTGGCCGCCACCACCTCCTGTGGCAGTGAATTCCACATGTTAATCACCCTTTGGGTGAAGAAGTACTTCCTTTTATCCGTTTTAACCTGTCTGCTCAGCAATTTCATCGAATGCCCACGAGTTCTTGTATTGTGAAAAAGGGAGAAAAGTACCTCTTTCTCTACTTTCTCCATCCCATGCATTATCTTGTAAACTTCTATCATGTCACCCCGCAGTCGACGTTTCTCCAAGCTAAAGAGTCCCAAGCATTTCAACCTTTCTTCATAGGGAAAGTGTTCCAGCCATTTAATCATTCTAGTTGCCCTTTTCTGGACTTTCTCCAATACAACTGTCTGGCATTTAAGAACTTCGGAGGAAACCCGTCACCATAAGAATAACACCAAATTAATAGACTGTCTCTGTTCCTTCTGTCTTAATTGTTTTAACTACTGTAAATCATTGAATATGTATTTTGATATTTATTAATTTTATTGTTCTATGTTTTTGTGTTGTAAGCCGCCCTGAGCCCGCCTCGGCAGGGAGGGCGGGATATAAATCAAATAAATAAATAAGTTTTTTAAAAAAAACCCTTAAAACATGCTTAAAATGTTAGCACTCGTTGGTCTTAAAGATGCTTTCTTTGCATTTCTCCCATGGAATCCAGGGAACTGGGTAAAGGAAGCTCTGGCTCTTTCCTTCCTTCCCCAGGGGACTTGGGAGGTGGGGGGCGAGGAGCCTCAGCCAATAGAAGGAAGAAAGGCTTGGGTCAATAGCTCTGCTATGCAATTGAGAGAGCCTGGCAAAGCAAGCTATTCCTCCCCCCTTCCTCCCCAAGGGAGGAGCCTCAGTCAATGGAGAAAATAGAGGCTTTGCTCTGTAGCTCCTGTGTGATTGAGCAAGCCTTGCAAAGTAAGCTGTGATGCAGAAGGAAGCAAGATATCAGGAGAAGGAAGCAGATGACAGCCAGTTGCTTGGGGGCCTGATAGGAGCCCTCCGGGGGCTGATTCGGCCCCCAAATTGCATGTTTGACACCCCTGGTCTAAGGGGATTGTTTGCTTTCTTTTTTCCAGTCCTCCTCGAGACGGGCAGGTCTCTGTTGCACCAACTGTCATACCACCAATACGACGCTCTGGAGACGAAATGCCGAGGGGGAGCCTGTATGCAACGCGTGTGGATTATACATGAAACTCCACGGGGTAAGGAGACAGCAGCTTCAGGAATGCCTCCTTTTCTGCCTGTCTTGCTGCCAATCTAGGGTTGCCAAGTCCAATTCAAGAAATATCTGGGGACTTTGGGGTTGGAGCCAGGAAACTTTGGGGGTGGAGCCAGGAGAAAGGTTGTGACAAGCATAATTGAACTCCAAAGGGAGTTTTGGCCATCACATTTAAAGGGACCGCACACCTTTTAAATGGCCTTCCCTTCATTGGAAATAATGAAAGATAGGGCCACCTTCTTTTGGGACTCAAAGAATTGGACCCCTAGGTCCCCTAGGACTCCTAGGAAAGCCAGTTTGGTGTAGTGGTTAAGTGTGCGGACTCTTATCTGGGAGAACCAGGTTTGATTCCCCACTCCTCCACTTGCACCTGCTAGAATGGCCTTGGGTCAGTCATAGCTCTGGCAGAGGTTGTCCTTGAAAGGGCAGCTGCTGTGAGAGCCCTCCCAACCCTACCCACCTCACAGGGTGTCTGTTGTGGGGAAGGAAGGGAAAGGAGATTGTGAGCCGCTCTGAGACTCTTCAGGGTGGAGGGCGGGATATAAATCCACTATCATCTTCTTCTTCTTCAATCTTCTTGAAACTTGGAAGGCCCTTTGAGGAGAGGTGTTGGATGCTATGCTGCAAATTTGGTGCCTATATCTAAAAAAAACAGCCCCCCTAGAGCCCCATGGATCAATTCTCCATTATTCCCTATAGGAATTGGTCTCCATAGGGAATAATGGAGTGCCCAGAAGACATTTCCCTCTTCCCTCCCACTTCCCAATGACCCTGAAGTGGAGGGAGGGCCTCAAAACCAGGGCATCCCCTGCCCCCACCTGGGGATTGGCAACCCTATGCCCATCTGTGGTTGCTCCTTGCCAGGAGGGTTGTGGAGGGGGCTGTGCCCCAGGAAAAAAACTTTTAAAAGAAAAATAAGCCCTCAGCTACTTACTGCAAGTTCTGACCATAGAATTCCTGGCAAATCCTGGAAATAACAAAAGTAGCTCTAGGAACCACCAGGATCTCTATGGTCAGATACCCCGAAATCAATTTTTCATTATACCCTAATTGAATCGGTGTGCTAGGGAACAATGGAGTGCCCAACAGACATTTCCTTCCCTCCCCTCGCTTTCTGAAGCGGGGGGAAGGCCTCCAAACCGGGGGATCCCCTGCCCCCACCTGGGGATTAAGCAAAAGCATCATGTGCAACAGACTCCTGAAGCAAAATAGGCACTTAAAGGTGTATAACTCAATAATTCTTGCTTCAAAAAAAGATGTACAAACCAACTTCATGTATTCATTCCATATGAATTGCGTCAGCAACTAGGTGTGGAAATTCAATCCATTCCATACATCATGAATAAGGAGTAACTGGAGGGGAGGGATTTGAACACCCCACAGCACCCACAAAAACACAAAGCCGACAGGCAAAACCGGTCTATTGTCCTGTTTCGCTGTAAGCTTTATCTAAGCCGTCGTTTGCTCAATCATTACAAATTAACTTCCGCTCTCACATAACGTTTCTCTCTACACTCTTGAAAGTGTCAATGTCAGGGTGTGTGGCCTAATATGCAAATGAGTTCCTGCTGGACTTTTCTGCAAAAAAAATTGGCCCTGGTTTCATCTATACCTTGTTCAATACAGTATTCTGATTTGTGACAAAAAAGCCAAATCAGCAGCCAATGTCCTTGATATACAAGGGACAGATCCCCCCCAGAAGATCTAGTTAAGACCTGACTGCCATATTTTTTGCACTAGCTGAAATTTCAAGACCATTTCCCAAAGTGTCGTATGCTTTGAAAGCATTATATAATTCATCTTTAACCAGGGAAGCAAAAATGTTGCGTTGAAATGGTTGCTCAAGTCAGGGACACATTCTCAAGTACCCCGACACTACTGAGCTGTAGCCGATGTGAAATTTCTGCTGGAGACGCTCTGCATCCCTCTTTTTTGAAAATTATGTAAAGAATCGATATAATTGAATCAATATTGGTCCCAGGTCTGATGAAGACTGGAAAGAATCGATTAGCTTGTCACCACACTACATTGGGACTTGAATATACATGTTTTGGACATTTGGACATTCTATATACTTCTTAGTAGATTGGTCACTAGCTTGCATTTTTTTTTGTTGTGTTATCCATTATAGCGACCTCTCTCGGATTGTATTCTATTCCGTTTTGGAGAGTTATGGCACAATATTTTTTTCACCAGCTGAAATTTCAAGACCGTTTCCCCAAGTGTCGTATGCGCTGAAAGCGTGATATAATTCATCTTTAACCAGGGAAGCAAAAATGTTGCGTCGAAATGGTTGCTCAAGCCAGGGACACGTTCTCTTCGAGTACTCCAACACTATTGCTTTGATTCTGCTCTCAGTTTTGAAGAAAAAAAAAAGCCATAAAGAATCTCAAGAAAGGGCGATGGGAACTTAATTCCTCTTCATCTTTTTAAAAAATCAGAAGGCATGAAAACATGGAGTGTGGGTAATTTGGATTTGAGCGTCAATGCATCTCTCTCAGGGACAGAAGAGTATTTTATTTCACAGCTAATTCTCCAAAGCCGTTACAGGGGATGGGGTGGGGGGATTAGGAAATGAAGAACATCTATCAGGAAGTTCTCCAAACATTGTGTCTCGTACGTCTGTTACCCAAGGACTGCCGATGAGAAAAATAGCCTCCTGCGAAGGACAAGGACGTCCTGTCGTTCGAACAATGCACAGTATAGAAGGAGGGCAGAGAACGTATGTACAGAAATGCTGATCCCAGCCAAGAAAGGATCTTGGGGTACCTTAAAGATTTATTGTGGCGTAAGAGTTCATGGGATATTTGGAACCTTCCCTGTCGACAGATAGAGACGCATGGGGAAATTGTGAACCGTTGGGTCAAAAGCCAGTAAAATGTCAGAAGCCTCGTTTTGTTTTCACTTGTTCGGTGCGCACCGAAGCAGTAGGGTTGCCAATCCCCAGGTGGGGGCAGGGGATTCCCTGGTTTGGAGACCCTCCCCCTGCTTCTGGGTCATCAGAAAGCAGGGGGAGGGGAGAGAAATGTCTGCTGGGAACTCTATTATTCCCTATGAGATTTATTCCCATAGAAAATCATGGAGAATTGATCCGCAGGTATCTGGGGCTCTGGGGGGGCTGTTTTTTGGGGTAAAGGCACCACATTTTCAGTATAGCATCTAGTGCCTCTCCCCAAAATACCCCCCAAGTTTCAAAAAAATTGGACCAGGGGGTCCAATTCTATGAGCCCCAAAAGAAGGTGCCCCTATCCTTCATTATTTCCTATGGAAGGAAGGAATTGAAGAGGTGTGCCGTCCCTTTAAATGTGATGGCCAGAACTCCCTTTGGAGTTCAATGATGCTTGTCACAGCCTTGATCTTGGCTCCACCCCCAAAATCTCCCGGCTCTACCCCCAAAGTCCCCAGATATTTCTTGAATTGGACTTGGCAACCCTACGAAGCAGGCCTGTAGCTAACCAAGAGCTGACGGGACCTGGCCCCCTGACAGGTTTTGGGGGCCCCCACTCCCTTTCCATGGCCACCCCCTCCTATCTGATTTAAATTGCACCACTGCCCCTCTCATGCCATTTGAAGGGCCTGCCGATCAGGTGATCGACAGGCTCTTTAAATCACACAGGAGGGAGAGGGATGCCGCCCCGCCTCTCCAGCTTTCTGCACTCACCCCATGGGACCCTCCCATGGCCCCCCTGAGGCCCCCTCCCCCTGTGGCCCCTAGCTACAAGGCTGCATTGAAGGTGTACAAATAAGCTCTGGGTTGAGGCAGTAACGGTCGCTGAGATCTCCTCCTAGGGTTGCCAATCCCCAGGTGGGGCAAGGAAAAGAAAGCAGCGGGGAGGGAAATGGCTGCTGAGCACTCCCATTATTCCCAGTGGAGACTGATTCTCAGATGGTATAATGGAGAATTGATGTGGGTAACTGGGGCTCGGAGGTTGGGGGGCCTGTTTTTTGAGATACCAAATTTGCAGCATAGCATCTAGGGCCTCTTCTCCAAACACCCTCCAAGTTTAAAAAAAAATGGACCAGGGGGTCCAATTCTATCGAGTCCCCCAAAAAGGTGCTCCTAGCCTTCATTATTTCCAAATGGGGGGAAGGCATTTAAAAGGTGTGTGGTCCCTTTAAATGTGATGGCCAGAACTTCCTTTGGAGTTCATTTATGCCTGTCACAGCCTTGCTCCTGGCTTATGGGGAGGGACGATGGCTCAGTGGTAGAGCATCTGCTTGGTAAATAGAAGGTCCCAGGTTCTATCCCCGGGATCTCCAACTAAAAGGTTCCAGGCAAATAGGTGTGAAAAACCTCAGCTTGAGATCCTGGAGAGCCACTGCCAGTCTGAGTAGACAATACTGACTTTGATGGACCAAGGGTCTGATTCAGTATAAGGCAGCTTCATATGTTCATATGTTCCACCTCAATGTCTCCTGGTGCACCCCCAAAGTCTTCTGACTCCACCCCCAAAGTCCCCAGATATTTCTTGAATTGGACCTGACGACCCTATCTCCTAGCTATGTTAAGCTCACTTCCAACGTACTGCAAGAGAATCCTCCGGTCTCGACTCAGATCTAAATTAAAGGCATCAAATTGCTAATAAAACCAGGCCTCACTAGTTACTCTCATCTTTGTTCACGTCAAGGTGCCGAGGCCTCTGGCAATGAAGAAGGAAAGCATCCAGACAAGGAAGAGGAAACCTAAAAATATAGCCAAAGGCAAATCTTCAACAGGTAGCGATTTTCATGACTTTCTCTCACAGCTGGTGTGCTCGCAACAGCCGCTTCTTGACTCAAGGAGCAATTGAACGGTGGGCTTCCCTACTAGACAAGGACCGGTGGGAGGGTTGCAGGCGGGGACATGACGGTAGGCAGTGTCAGCAGTGTGATGATGTCACTTCTAGGGAAAACCCCAGAAGTAAAGGCGGGTAGCTCTTGGAATTCTCAGATTCCTAGGGTCGCCTATTCTCACTTGTGGGTGTTTGCTGGAAGTGACATCATCTTGCTGATGCTGCTGCTAGATTTTTAGATCCCTCCCTTTCTGTTTAGAGTGGCAACATGGGCTCAGGGCAAGGAATTCCCCTGACCCCAATGGAGCTTGGCAGTTCTACTGCCAGAGGAGGTAGTGATGGCCACAAGCATAGCTTCAAAAGGAGGTTAGACTCATTAATGGAGGAGAAGTCCATCAGCAGCTATGAGTAGCCACAATAACTAAAGGGGATCTCTGAATAGTGGTGCTAGGAGGCAACATGAGGGAAGGCCTTAGCCTCTATGCCCTATTTGTTGACACTCCAGGGTACAGAATGTTACACTACAACCACTGGTCTGATCCAACAGGGCTGCTCTTATATTCCATGGCAGGTATTTCCTTTACCTTTTTCTACTACTGAGCCACTGCCTCTCCATGAGGAGAAGGTCAGCTCAGCTCACGTCTCGCAAAGTTGGCAGAGATGGATGAATAGAGACAGGGCTTTTTTTGTAGCAGGGACTCTTTGCATATTAGGCCGCACCCCCTTGATGTAGCCAATCCTCGAAGAGCTTGCAGGGCCTACTATAAGCTCCTGGAGGATTGACTACATAAGGGGGCATGGCCTAAAATGCAAAGGAGTTCCTGCTACCCCCCAAAAAAAGCCCTGGAGGTTGTGCCGTCCAATACATGAGTGCTTCACCCCAGATTTCCAGACTACCTTTGTCAGACTACCTAGTTTCATACAATCGTTATTCTTTAACACTTTATAAAAATGAAAATTTGGGGCATACATGCAGATAGGGGCAAGACCTGAATGGTGATTGGCTTGGGAAGGGCTTATAAGGGCATGAGAAGATCTGAAAGTCAATCAATAAGGGTAAACATACAGAGCAGAGGTCCATCAGTGGCTATTAGCCACAGTGTATTGTTGGAACTCTCTGTCTGAGGCAGTGATGCTCGGTATTCTGGGTGCTTGTTGGGGGGAGGGCACAGTAGGAGAGCTTCTAGTGTCCTGGCTCCACTGATGGGCCTCCTCATGGAATCTGGGTTTTTTGGCCACTGTGTGACACAGAGTGTTGGGCTGGATGGGCCACTGGCCTGATCCAACATGGCTTCTCTTGTGTTCTTCTGTCCTTAGGGTGGCAGTCCTAGAGCCATAGCAATGATAATATTTTGCTTTGTGTCTTTGTTGCTGTCTAAATCTTTTAAACCACCATCTTTCAGGGTCCACCACTTCAACCACCGATTCTCCTTCTTCCATTACAAACTCTGAAAGCACCGTCACTTTAAAAACAGAACCCACTGTGACATCACAATATCTGGACAATCGATAGTGTCCACTGCCCAGGTAAAGTATAACAGGAACCACTGAACTCTTAGGCTACGGGCTTACATAACTGGGTATTTTTTTTCGAAGTGAAATCCCATTAAAAATTAAAGTGAATCCAACCACTGACATTGAAAAGAGCAAACACATGAACATTAACTGCCTGATACTGAACCAGACTCTTGGTCCATCGAAAAGCCAGTTTGGTGCAGTGGTTAAGTGCTGTGGACTCTTATCTGGGAGATAAGAGTCCACATACACCTGCTGATATGACCTTTGGTCAGTCACAAGTTCTCACAGAGCTATTTCTCTCAAGAGCAGAGTTTTTGTCAGAGCTGTCTCAGCTCCACCTACCTCACAAGGTGTCTGTTGCGGGGAGGGGAAGGGAAAGGAGATTTAGGGTTTGTAGAATCTTTCGGGCTCAAGTGCGTGTTCTACTGGAGAAAGTTTTTCTTCCAGACGTTTCGTTCTCAGCTGCGGAGAACATCCTCAGTGGCATTGCAGCCGGAGCAGTGGCTCAGTGGTAGAGCATCTGCTTGGTAAGCAGAAGGTCCCAGGTTCAATCCCTGGCATCTCCAAAAAAGGGTCCAGGCAAACAGGTGTGAAAAACCTCAGCTTGAGACCCTGGAGAGCTGCTGCCAGTCTGAGTAGACAATACTGACTTTGATGGACCAAGGGTCTTATTCAGTATAAGGCAGCTTCATATGTTCATATGAGCAGGCGTTCTGACCTTCTTGGCTGCTGTTCATCACTCAATGCACAGCAGCCAAGAAGATCAGAGCGCCTGCTCCGGCTGCAACGTCACTGAGGATGTTCTCCGCAGCTGAGAACGAAACGTCTGGAAGGAAAACTTTCTCCAGTAGAACACGGCACTTGAGCCCGAAAGATTCTACAAACCCTAATGATGATGCCAGCCGTAAAAACCTGAAATCTTTGGAAAGGAGATTGTTTAGCTGCTCTGAGACTTCTTCGGGTAGTGAAGGGCGGGGTATAAATCCAATTTTCTTCTTCCATTATCTACTCAGATTGGCAGAGGCCCTCCAAGGTCAGGTAGAGGTCTTTCACATCACCAATGTGACAGACCTTTTTTGGTTTTAACTGGAGATGCTGGGGATTGAACCTGGGACCCCCAGCATGCCAAGCAGATGCTCTTCCTCTGAGCCATGGCCCCTCCCAACATTAGTTTGTCATCCAATGGCTGTTAACTCAAAGGATCAGGGCCGGCCCTAAGGCATATGGTGCCCCAGGCGGACTCGCAGCCCACTGCCCCCCTCCGTGCACCTCACCAACCATGACAAACAAGTGACAGGGACGAGATGGGGCAGGCAAGCTACAGAGGATGGGAAGAAGTGGGCGGAGGAAGATGACAGGCAGCAGGGAGGTGGGGTGGGCAAGCTATGAAAGAGGAGAAGGGGTGGATGGAGGGAGATGACAGACAGCAGGGAAAGAGGCAGGGCGGGCGACCCACGAAGGAGGGGAAGGGGTGGGCAGAGGAAGCAAGAGAGAGGAAGAAGGAAGCAGATGACAGCCAGTTGCTCGGGGGCCTGATAGGAGCCCTCTGAGGGGCTGATTTGGCCCCTGGGCTGCATGTTTGACACCCCTGGCTTAGAGGGTGCCCAGGAGAAAAAAAAAAAAGCTTATAACCACAACAAATGTGTTTGTTTCCCTGCTGTCATTCCTTGTAGGGTCCAAACCAGCCTGAGGATACCCTGGCTGACAGCCATACTCAGTTCAAGTACGAGCCGGAGGATTACGCCTTCTCTTCGGCCCCCGTGCCCCAGCAGCCAGGACTGAGTGTTGCTCTTCGCCAAGACTCGTGGTGTGCGCTGGCGCTGGCCTAAAAAAAAAACAACAGTCTTCCATTTTGAAACAAGTGTGCTTCAGAACAAGCTTTTGGTTCGTTTTAGGCTGCCGGTGGACAGCGAGCGAAAGGGATCTCTTGCCTTTGTCTTTGAGTCTGTAATCAACACAGTGCTTCTTTTGTTAAAAGATGGGTTTTGTTCTCTTCTCCCTCCGTGGAAGGCATCCGCTCAAGCAGCAGCGGAGAATGGCCGTGCGCATTCTTCCTGACCCGCCCGGCTCTCTTGGTACTTGGTTGTCTCCGAGCTTTAACTCTCACCTTCACAAATGGAAAAAAACGGGAGAAATGGGGACTTCTGTCATTGGGAGAGGGGCTTCTCTCTTCCCTCCATGATGCGTTCTAAAGCAATAAATTTCAGGATCTGTTTTATTCACGCTGATTGCCTCCCTCCCTCTTTTTATGACTCCCCTATGTGCAATTTTACTTCACTTCCCAATAAAGACTACGATAGATTGTGGCACCAAGTAACTTAATTTTATTGAAATGCAAATGGCGTTGCTTTCCTAACGCTTGTTGGTGATGGTGGGGTAAAGAGGAGAGGAAAACCCTATACCATTTTCTCACACAGCTTACCTTGCAGTCACAATCCTGTTCCCTCCGCAGCATCTGGTCGTATTTCCCACCATCTGCGCCGGAGTTACAGGAAGTGCCGCAGCTTCTGCGTAGCAAACGTAAACTGGGTTTTAGCGGTTTACGTTTGCTACGCAAAAGCCACGGCACTTCCTGTAACTCCGGCGCAGATGGTGGAAATCCGACCGGACGCTGCGGAGGGAACAGGATTGTGACTGCAAGGTAAGCTGTGTGCAAAAACGGTACCCATTTTAAAAAAAAACCAAACCCCACATATTTGCTGTTGTATATGGAGAGCCAGTTTGGTGTAGTGGTTAAGTGTGCGGACTCTTATCTGGAAGAACCGGGTAAGATTCCCCACTCCTCCATTTGCACCTGCTAGCATGGCCTTGGGTCAGCCATAGCTCTGGCAGAGGTTGTCCTTGAAAGGGCAGCTGCTGTGAGAGCCCTCTCCAGCCCCACCCACCTCACAGGGTGTCTGTTGTGGGGGAGGAAGGTAGAGGAGATTGTGAGCCGCTCCGAGACTCTTTGGAGTGGAGGGCGGGATATAAATCCAATATCTTCTTCTTCTTCTTCTTCTATATTAAAAATCCTCCTAATAGCATGTTAACTTCTGGAGCGTCTTATTTAGTAATGTTAAAAATAGGGCACATGCAGAAATCCTGAGAGTGTTGGACTGGATGGGCCATTGGCCTGATCCAACATGGCTTCTCTTATGCTCTTACGTTTCCAATGGTTCAAACTGGTATAAGGACCCTTCATGTGTTGTTCATTTACTCAGGGCTTTTTTTGGAGCCAGAACTCCTTTGCATATTAGGCCAGACAACCCTGATGTAGCCAATCCTCCTGGAGCTTACAGGAGACTCTGTAAGAAGAGCCCTGTAAGCTCTTGGAAGATTGGCTACATCAGGGGTGCGTGGCCTAATACACAAAGGAGATCTTGCTACAAAAAAAGCCCTGCATATACTGTTGGAATCCTTCCACAAGATGTAAACCAAGAGTGGTGGCGGAGAATCAAGGAATCATCTTTATTCATTGTGAAGTGCTCCGATATAGCAATAGCTATTTTTAACCAGGAAGCTGTCAAGCCCGTTTGCTATGGAAACAAACTGGTACTGGGCTTCCTGCCTGGGTCCTTTCCCTGTCAAAGAGAAATAAATCATTTGTCTTGAGAAGGAGGATGTGCAGAATTCCCAGGGAACTATAGAAGCAAAGTTATGGTCAGGTGATCTCTGCTCTTGTAAATTAGGGATCCACGAGTTCAAGGCACTGCCTGGAAGTCTTATAAGAACATAAGAGGAGCCATGTTGGATCAGGCCAATGGCCCATCTAGTCCAACACTCTGTGTCACATAAGAACATAAGAGGAGCCATGTTGGATCAGGCCAATGGCCCATCTAGTCCAACACTCTGTGTTGCATAAGAACATAAGAGGAGCCATGTTGGATCAGGCCAATGGCCCAACACTCTGTGTCACATAAGAACATAAGAGGAGCCATGTTGGATCAGGCCAATGGCCCATCTAGTCCAACACTCTGTGTCACATAAGAGAAGCCATGTTGGATCAGGCCAATGGCCCCTCCAGTCCAACATTCTGGGTCACATAAGAACATAAGAGGAGCCATGTTGGATCAGGCCAATGGCCCCTCCAGTCCAACACTCTGTGTCGCATAAGAACATAAGAGGAGCCATGTTGGATCAGGCCAATGGCCCATCTAGTCCAACACTCTGTATCACATAAGAACATAAGAGAAGCCATGTTGGATGAGGCCAATGGCCCCTCCAGTCCAACACTCTGTGTCACATAAGAACATAAGAGGAGCCCTGTTGGATCAGGCCAATGGCCCCTCCAGTCCAACACTCTGTGTCACACAGTGCAATATCTGTGTGTGTGCATGTGTGTGGGGGGGTGGGGGGGAAGCTAGATCCAGGGTGGGAAATCCCTGGAGATTTTGGCAGTGGAGCTTGGAGAGGAGAGAGTTTGGGGAAGGACCTTGTCAGAGTATATACCATAGAGCAGGAGTGGTCAAACTTGCTTAACATAATTTATATTAGGATTTATATAAGAGCCACATAGAATAAATGTCAGATGTTTGAAAGCCACAAGACATCAGCGTCAGGTGTTTGAGAGCAGGGGAGGGAGGAAGGGAGGGAGGAAGGAGAATATTTGGGGAGATAGACATGGAAAGAAAGCAACTTTAATTTTAAATACATTCTGAAAGCTGCTGGCTGGCTTGGCTTGGAGAAGTGATTTAAAGAGACTGATGCCTTCTCCTTTTTGAGGTCCCCGCACCTCAAAAAAGAATATTATAGCATTGGAAAAAGTGCAGAAAAGGGCAACTAGAATGATTAAAGGGTTGGAACACTTTCCCTATGAAGAAAGGTTAAAACGCTTGGGGC
The DNA here is from genome assembly GCF_032191835.1 of Heteronotia binoei. Lineage (NCBI taxonomy): Eukaryota > Metazoa > Chordata > Lepidosauria > Squamata > Gekkonidae > Heteronotia > Heteronotia binoei. The sequence goes on along the minus strand of NC_083224.1, from coordinate 18,594,244 downwards.
TCTTTAGCTGGGAGAAACGTCGACTGTGGGGTGACATGAGAGAGGTTTACAAGATTATGCATGGATGGAGAAAGTAGAGAAAGAAGTCCTTTTCTCACTATACAAGAACTCGTGGGCATTCGATGAAATCGCTGAGCAGACGGGTTAAAACGGATAAAAGGAAGTACTTCCTTGGCATGTGAATTCACTGCCACAGGAGGCGGTGGCGGCTACAAGCATAGACAGCTTCAAGATGGGGTTGGATAAAAATATGGAGCAGAGGTCCATCAGTGGCTAATAGCCACGGTGTGTATATATATGTGTATATATATATAATTTTTTTGGCCACTGTGTGACACAGAGTGTTGGACTGGATGGACCATTGGCCTGATCCAACAGGGCTTCTCTTCTGTTCTTATGTTCCAAGCTGGCCGGCAGGGTGGTGGGGGCTTCAAGAGGCACACAATATGTGTGAAAGAGCCACATGTGGCTCCCAAGCACAGTTGGGCCACCCCTGCTATAGAGTCCACTTCCAAAGCAGCCGTTTCTCTAGGGGAACTGATCTCTGTAACCTGAAGGCTGGCGGTAATTCTAGATGTTCAGCCACCGCCTAGAAACTGGCAACTCTAGGGGGCAACCAGAAAGTGGGTGATGATACCCCATGAAGACATGGCCATACCAAGGGTGTGAGGTGCACTGTACACAGCAGACATGCTTGCAAGCATGGGACACGGACAGGGCTTTTTTTGTAGCAGGAACTCCTTTGCATAGTAGACCACACACACACCCCGATATAGCCAATCCTGCTGGAGCGTACAGTAAGCCCTGTACTAAGAGCCCTGTAAGCTCTTGGAGGATTGGCTACATCAGGGGAGTGTGGCCTAATAGGCAAAGGAGTTCCTGCTACCAAAAAAACTCCCCTGGAGCTATGCCTAAGATTTACAGGTTGCAGATCTGTGGGGCGGCTGATGGGGGGGTTGTGGGGCCTCGGAGGAATTGATGGGCCTTCAGACCGGAGGGCAGGCAGCAGATCAAAGTGCAGGGCCAAGGCAGACACACCTGGGACACGGGGAAAGTGAATCACGCATGGCAGGAGGATGGATTGGTTTTTGAACTGTTTGAGCCCTGCCGATCGGAGAAGGGCTGGAGGCAGCGGCCAGCCTCATTCATCAAACGGTTTCATAAATGCAAAAAAGAAAAGTCCATCAAATATTGGTTAAGAACAGGGCTTTTTAAAAAGCAGAAACGCACAGGAACGGAGTTCCTGCTGGCTTGGGGCAAATGAGTCCCTGCTGGGCTTTTTCTCCACAAAAAGCCCGGGGCGAAACTATGCTGTTGGTGGGGGGTGTGGCCAAATATGCAAATGAGTCCCTGCTGGGCTTAAAGCTCTGCTGGCATTCCTATGTGGAAATGCATTTTTACCACCAGCACGAGTAGTAGAGAGGTTTGATGCTTTTCAGCAACACTGGCACCCTAGCAAATATGCCTAATATGCAAATGAGTTCCTGCTGAGCTTTTTCTACAAAAAAAGCCCGGTGTGAAATGATGTTGTCAGGGGGTGTGACCTAATGTGCCAATGAGTTTCTGCTGAGCTTTTTCTACAAGAAAGCCCGGTGTGAAACAATGGTGATGTCTGGGGTGTGGCTTAATATTCAAATGAGTTCCCGCTAGACTTTTTCTACAAGAAAGCCTGGTGTGAAACAATGGTGATGTCCGGGGGTGTGGCCTAATATGCAAATGAGTTCCTGCTAGGCTTTTTTTGTACAAGAAAGCCCGGTGTGAAACAATGGTGATGTCAAGGGGTGGCCTAATATGCAAATGAGTTCCTGCTAGGCTTTTTCCTACACAAAAGCCCAGTGTGAAACGATGGTGATGTCAGGAGGTGTGGCCTAATACGCCAATAAGTTCCTGCTGAGCTTTTTCTACAAAAAAGCCCGGTGTATAATAATAGTAATATCAGGGGGTGTGGCCTAATATGCAGATGAATTCCTGCTGGGTTTCTTCTAAAAAAAGGCCCTGGTTAAGAATAAAAGGCTGTTCCATTAACACAATAGTAGACCAAACAATTTTTAAAAACCCACCCCAATATTTTCTGTCTTCTGTAATATATACAAGCCCAGCATGGCCAAACAACAGAAAACGTAGATGCCCTCATCAGCAAAAAGCACGTGGAGGAAGAGAACTCTTACAGGACTCCCACCCCCAAAAAAGTTAAGGCCTCAAAAGCTGAGTCAGGCAATTAATACTCCCTCTAAGCCGTGGAGTCTTGCGAGCAAAGAATGTACTTCATGGGCTACTGGCATTAAAGCTGTGAGCTGCTGCATAAATTAATTTGCTCTGGGGCCATTTTCCCTGAGCTGAGACAAAGATGTGTGAGCTGGAGGCTAAAAAACTGTGAGCTAGCTCTCACTAACTCAGCTTAGAGGGGACACTGCAGTCAATCCTCAAGAGCTGGGGAAACATAAGGTGGGGACCCCAGTGTGGTACCCCACATGCCACACAGTCACTTTTCCTAGTATCTGTGTTGCGAAATACCTGGAGACTTTGGGGGTGGATCTGGGAGAGGGTGGGGTTTGAGGAGGGGAGAGGAGGGGTCTCAGCATAGTCCAAAGCCCTAGCGTCCACTCTTCAAAGCAGCCCTTTTCTCCAGGGGAGCTGATCTCTCGTCAGGTGGAGTTGCCAGGTCTGTGTTGGAAAATATGTGGAGACTTTGGGGACGGATCCAGGAGACAGCAGGGTTTGAGAGGGGAGGGGCCTCAGCATGGTCCGGTGCCATAGAGCCCACCCTTCCAAGCAGCCATTTTCTCCAAGGGCAAGCAAGAATTAACAGCGGGATCACAGCGGAGATACATTCCAAAAACAAACAACAAGGAAAGGAAAAGAAAGGTCCTCTGTGCAAGCACCAGTTGTTTCCGACTCTGGGGTGACGTTGCTTTCACAACGTTTTCACAGAAGACTTTTTACGGGGTGGTTTGCCATTGCCTTCCCCAGTTATCTACACCAGGGGTGGCCAATGGTAGCTCTCCAGATGTTAAGAACATAAGAGAAGCCATGTTGGATCAGGCCAATGGCCCATCCAGTCCAACACTCTGTGTCACACAGTAGCCTATACACACACACACACACACACACTGTGGTTAGCCACTGATGGACCTCTGCTCCATATGCTTATCCAATCCCCTCTTGAAGCTGGCTATGCTTGTATTCCACATGTTAATCACCCTTTGGGTGAAGAAGTATTTCCTTTTATCCGTTTTAACCTGACTGCTCAGCAATTTCATTGAAATGTTTTTTTGCCTACAACTCCCATCATCAGCCCCAGCCATTGGCCATGCTGGCTGGGGCTGATGGGAGTTGTAGGCAAAAAACATCTGGAGAGTGACCGTTGGCCACCCCTGATCTACACACTTTCCCCCGCAGCAAGCTGGGTACTCATTTTACCGACCTCGGAAGGATGGAAGGTTGAGTCAACCTTGAGCTGGCTACCTGAAAACCCAGCTTCCGCTGGGGATCGAACTCAGGTCGTGAGCAGAGCTTAGGACTGCAGTACTGCAGCTTTTAACACCTGTGGCATAAATAGGCTAACATACTTACATATATAATTACTAAAGGATTGACATACTTTTAAAATATAAAACTACTTTTAAACGTCTTTGATACAAAAATCCACAGTAACGGTCAGAGGAGACAATTTCAACAGAGCCCTAGTAATTTTAGTGGTGCAGCATACCAGTTTCGTGTTGCCCCTTCATCAGTAGAATATATGTCCTTGTTTCGTTAAGCTGTATAGGATGGAGTAAGCCAGTTTCATTTACTCAAAGCAGGTGCAAAACCTTCCAATTCATTGCTGGCCAAACACTTCCCAGACAAGCACTGAGGCCTCCTGAAGGAACCACCCATTGCTGCAATACACTTTTCTATAAGAAGCAAGCCTATTTTATCTGGTTCCAAAACCTTCCATTTTAATATTGGCACGATGCTCTCAAGTTGCAAGCTACGCAGCAATGAGACAAATCTCTTATAAAGAGAAAGCCATGAACATATGAAGCTGCCTTATACTGAGTCAGACTCTCAGTCCATCAAAGTCAGTATTGTCTTCTCAGACTGGCAGCGGCTCTCCAGGGTCTCAAGCTGAGGATTTTCACACCTACTTGCCTGGACCCTTTGTAGTTGGAGATGCCAGGGATTGAACCTGGGACCTTCTGCTTCCCAAGCAGATGCTCTGCCACTGAGACACCATCCCTCCCCTGCTCTCCAGGGTCTCAAGCTGAGGTTTTTCACACCTACTTGCCTGGACCCTTTGTAGTTGGAGATGCCAGGGATTGAACCTGGGACCTTCTGCTTCCCAAGCAGATGCTCTGCCACTGAGACACCATCCCTCCCCTACTCTCCAGGGTCTCAAGCTTAGGTTTTTCACACCTACTTGCCTGGACCCTTTTTAGTTGGAGATGCTGGGGATTGAACCTGGGACCTTCTGCTTACCAAGCAGATGCTCTGCCACTGAGCCACTGTCCCTCCCCATTCTTCATCTTGAGCAGGAACAAAGCCCTTTCTTCTTATTGCTGGCCAAGAAACAAAAGAATATATTTTGAAAGTATGGTTAAAAAACGAAAGGTAAAGGTAAAGGTGGTCCCCTGTGCAAGCACCGGTCGTTTCTGACTCTGGGGTGACGTTGCTTTCACAACATTTTCACAGCAGACTTTTTACAGGGTGGTTTGCCATTGCCTTCCCCAGTCTTATTACACTTTCCCCCCAGCAAGCTGGGTACTCATTTTACCGGCCTCGTAAGGATGGAAGGCTGAGTCAACCTCGAGCCAGCTACCTGAAAACCCAGCTTCCACCGGGGATCGAACTCAGGTCGTGAGCAGAGCTTAGGACTGCAGTACTTCAGCTTTGCCACTCTGTGCATATTCATATCACAGTTTGTTGTTTGTTTTTGAAATTTTCTCCAGGGGAGCTGATCTCTGCCAACTGGAGATCAGTTGTCAAAGCGAGAGACCCCCAGGCCCCACCTGGAGACTGGCAACCCTAGCAGGTGCCTACAAGCTCAAAAAAGGTTGGGAGCCTCTAACATAAGGATAAGCTGCAGGCCGTAGGCATGGTTTCTGTTTTAGGTCAAATGAGCAAAAAAAGGGGAAGAAACTGAATGCTGGTTTCAGGAGGCCCACAAAAAGGGAAGCCCTAACTTAGGGTCGCCAACCTCCAGTTGGGGCCTGGAGTCCTGCTGGAGTTATAACTGATGTGCAGGACAAAAAAAAAAAAAAACTCCTTTGCAGACGATAGAGATGAATTTCTCTGGCAACGAGGCTGCCAAATCTGGGTTCTGAAATCCCCCAGAGATTTAGGGGTAGAGTCTGGGGAGGGCACGGGATGCAGAGGGGAGGGAGCTCAGCAGAGATGAAATAAAATAGATCCCACCCTCCAAAGCAGCCATTTCCTCCAGGGGAACCGATCCCTGTAGCCTGGAGATCAGTTTTAATTCTCGGAGATTTCCAGGACACACGCGGAGGTTGGCAGCTTTACCTGACAAGCCCGGCAGCTTTGCAGGGTGGACTCCATGGCCTGGCATTTCTGCTGTGCTCCCTCCTCTCCCCAAACTCTGCCCTGCCCCAGACTTGGCAGCTCCACATCTTCAAACAGGTGAGTCCTCGCTAAAGAGCTTTAAAGGTAAGACCCTCCCCTTTGAACAGAGATCTCCAGCCATCACCTGGAGATTGGCAACCAGGGGTTTTTGGAGCAGGAACACACACCGCCAGGCTCGGTGCCAGGGGTGTGGCATAATATGCAAATGAGTTCCTGCTGGGGGTTTTGTACAAAAAAGCCCTGTGCAAAACTATGGTGATATCAGAGGGTGTGGCGTAATACGGAAATGAGTTCCTGCTGGGCTTTTTCTACAAAAAGCTCAGCGTGAAACTATGGGGATGACAGGGGGTGTGGCCTAATATGCAAATGTGTCCCTGCTGGGCTTGTTCTCCAAGAAAAGCCCCGTGCAAAACTATGGTGTTGTCAGGGGGTGTGGCCTAATATGCAGATGAGTCCCTGCTGGGCTTTTTCTCCAAGAAAAGCCCTGTGTGAAACTATGGTGTCATGGGTGTGGCCTAATATGCAAATGAGTCCCTGCTGGGCTTTTTTTACCAATAAAAAGCCCCGTGCGAAACGACGGTGTCATCAGGGGGTGTGGCCTAATATGCAAATGAGTCCCTGCTGGGCTTAACACTCTGCTGGCAACCCTATGTGGGAATGCATCTTCACCACCAGCGCAAGTAGTAGAGAGGTTTGATGCTTTGCAGAATCACCGGCATGCTAGCAAAAAAAAAAAAAAAGCCAACCGAGCCAAAAGTAGAAGGTACAACTCCAGAAGAGCTATTTCTACCCCACAACCCAGCCTAGGCCGTAGCAGGCTGATGTCCTCAAACAGCCACGTGTTCTTGATGTTGTGTGCAACCCCAATGGGAGGACTCCTTTCCCAAGCCAGGCTCAGAGACCAAAAACTCCGCCAAGAGCCCGACACCCATGGCTCCAGTCGAGTTATTTATGGGCTGACAGTAAATGAAGTCCACAAGCTCGCAGCTCCGCAAAAGAGACAACACAGCCGGAGATGAAGCAGTCGCTTTGCGCTTCTGACCTACTGCTGAATCATCTGGAAAAGAGTTACAGAGCGAGAGGATTGTGAGGGCTGGCTTGGGAAATACCTGAAGTTTTGTGGGGGCGGAGATTGAGGAGGGGAACATAAGAACATAAAAACATGAGAGAAGCCATGTTGGATCAGGCCCATCCAATCCAACACTCTGTGTCACACAGTGGCCAAAAAACCCAGGTGCCATAAGGAGGTCCACCAGTGAGGCCAGGACACCAGAAGCCCTCCCACTGTTGCCCCCCCCCAGTCTCCAAGAACACATCACTTCCCCCAGACAGAGTTCCATCAATACCTTGTGACTAATAGCCACTGAAGGACTCTGCTCCATGTGTTTATCCAATCCCCTCTTGAAGCTGGCAATGCTTGTAGCTGCCACCACCTCCTGTGGCAGTGAATTCCATGTGTTAATCACCCTTGGGGTGAAGAAGGACTTCCTTTGATCAGTTCTAACCCGACTGCTCAGCAATTTCATTGAGTGCCCACGAGTTCTTGTATTCTGAGAAAGAACATAAGAACATAAGAGAAGCCATGTTGGATCAGGCCAATGGCCCATCTGTGTCACCATAGTGGCCAAAAAACCAGGGGCCATCAGGAGGTCCATCAGTGGGACCGGGACACTCAAAACCCTCCCACTATTGCCCCCCTCAAGCACCCAGAATACAGAGCATCACTGCCCCAGACAGAGAGTTCCAACAATACGCTGTGGCTAATAGCCACTGATGGGGAGGGTTTGGGGAGAGGAGGGGAGGAGCAGGGGAGCAGGGGCAGCCCTTGACTGTCACCCTAGGCAAGGCTAACTTCTGCCCCTCCCACCCCCCGCACTGATAACATCACCAAGTCACATGGGAGCACCCAATTTGGTGCCCTAGAAGGCCAGCGCCCTAGGCAATTGCCTAGTTTGTCCACTGGCAGGGCTGGAGGGGAGGGATTTCAGCAGGGTCCACCTTCCAAAGTGGCCATTTTCTCCAGGGGAACTGATCTTTGCAGCCTGGAGATTAGCAGAGAGTGAGTATAAATGGGCAGTCTTCGCAATGGAGGATGGTAAGCAGTGGGGTGCCGCAGGGCTCGGTTCTGGGTCCCATGCTCTTTAACATGTTCATAAATGATTTAGAGTTGGGAGTGAGCAGTGAAGTGGCCAAGTTTGCGGATGACACTAAATTGTTCAGGGTGGTGAGAAGCAGAGAGGATTGTGGTGGCCATGCTTGTGGCCGCCACCACCTCCTGTGGCAGTGAATTCCACATGTTAATCACCTTTTGGGTGAAGAAGTACTTCCTTTTATCCGTTTTAACCTATCTGCTCAGCAATTTCATCGAATGCCCACGAGTTCTTGTATTGTGAGAAAGGGAGAAAAGTACCACTTTCTCTACTTTCTCCATCCCATGCATTATCTTGTAAACCTCTATCATGTCACCCCACAGTCGACGTTTCTCCAAGCTAAAGAGCCCCAAGCGTTTCAACCTTTCTTCATAGGGAAAGTGTTCCAGCCCTTTAATCATTCTAGTTGCCCTTTTCTGGACTTTCTCCAATGCTATAATATCCTTTTTGAGGTGCGGCGACCAGAACTGCACACAGTACTCCAAATGAGACCGCACCATTGATTTATACAGGCGCATTATGATACTGGCTGATTTGTTTTCAATTCCCTTCCTAATAATTCCCAGTATGCGTTGGCCTTTTTTATTGCAAACGCACACTGTCTTGACATTTTCAGTGAGTTATCTACCATGACCCCAAGATCTTTCTCTTGGTCAGTCTCTGCCAGTTCACACCCCATCAACTTGTATTTGTAGCTGGGATTCTTGGCCCCAATGTGCATTACTTTGCACTTGGCCACACTGAACTGCATCTGCCACGTTGACGCCCACTCACCCAGCCTCAACAGGTCCCTTTGGAGTTCCTCACAATCCTCTCTGGTTCTCACTACCCTGAACAATTTTGTGTCATCCGCAAACTTGGCCACTTCACTGCTCACTCCCAACGCTAAATAATTTATGAACAAGTTAAAGAGCATGGGACCCAGTACCGAGCCCTGCGGCACCCCACTGCTTACTGTCCTCCATTGCGAAGACTGCCCATTTATACTCACTCTCTGCTTCCTATTACTCAGCCAGTTTTTGATCCACAAGAGGACCTGTCCTTTTACTCCATGACTCTCAAGCTTTCTAAGGAGCCTTTGATGAGGAACTCTATCAAAAGCTTTCTGGAAGTCAAGGTAAACAACATCTATCGGGTCTCCTTTGTCCACATGTTTGTTCACCCCCTCAAAGAAATGTAGCAGGTTAGTGAGGCAAGATCTTCCCTTACAGAACCCATGCTGAGTCTTCCTCAATAACCCGTGTTCATCAATGTGCCTACTCATTCTGTCCTTGATAATGCTTTCTACCAATTTTCCCGGTATTGAAGTCAGACTGGTCCAATCGTTTTGAAACTTGGGAGCTATTTTGGGGAGAGTCACTGGATGCTATCCTAAAATTTTGGTGCCTCTCCCTCAAAAAACAGGGCCCCCCAGAGCCCCAGATGCCCACAGATCTATTCTCCATTATTTCCTATGGGAATAAGTCTCCATAGGGAATAACAGAGTTCCCAGCAGACATTCCCCTCCTCCCACCCTGCTTTCTGATGACGCTGAAGCGGGGGGAGGGCCTCCAAGCCAGGGGATCCCCTTGCTCCCACCTGGGGATTTATACAAAAAACAAAAACATGGGGATTGGCAACCTTAGGGTGGGACCAGGTGGAGCTTTTGCCCAGCAAGCCTTCTGATTGGACACTGGAGATCTGATTGGCTGTGAAGGTTTTTTAAAACGTGGCTTTGGCAGCAGCTGCCACCAGAGCATGAGGAACTTCACTGCGTGGCTGAAGAGGAGCCATTTTGTGGCAGCCATTTTTGTGGCTGCCCCCCACCATACCGTTTCGCAATTCCAAGGTGCCTGCAGGCTCAGAAAAGATTCAGAGATGCCCCCGCTCCTCCTCCCTTTCATCGAACACGCAAAGCATGAAGGCGACCCATGCAATCGCATCCATGCGCACTGGACATCCTACGTGCGCAGCTATTCTCTTTGCGGCAGTTGCACAGACACCTCCGGGCCATCCATTGCCGCTGTCCAAAGGCCACCCGCACAGATGGTTTTACAACCTAACGGGGGAGATCCATTCATCCTGCCCTTTATACCGACGCCTCTGCATTTTTACCAAGTCAGCAAGTCGAGTAATGAAGCGCTGGCATCTATATCAACACAGGTTGTTCTTGTTTATGGGCACATTAACGGCGCAATAAATCCTGCGTTAACCTGTCAGACTGGCTTTTTTAAAAATACCATCTCCGGGAATGGAAAACGGAGAGTCGCACTTTCAGTGCCAGCCTGGTACCTTTGCACTTTCAAAGTAATTCCTGCATCTCAGATTCAGCAGGGGGGGGGGGCAGCCGTGTTGGTATGAAGGAAGAGGACAAAGTTTGAGTCCCGTGGCACCTTTAAGTTCAACGTGCACTTGCACACCTTATCAGACACCTCACGCGCACGCACATGAAAGCTTATACCCAGAATTAAACTTGGTTGGTCTTAAAGGTGCCACTGGACTCAAACTTCCATGCAGAGGAGGAGGAGCAGCAGAAGATGATGATGATGTCGTCGTTGGTCTTAAAGGTGCCACCAGACTCAAACTATTTTCCATTCAGAGAAGAAGAAGATGATGATGATGTCGTTGGTCTTAAAGGTGCCACCAGACTCAAACTATTTTCCATTCAGAGAAGAAGATGATGATGATGTCGTCGTTGGTCTTAAAGATGCCACCAGACTCAAACTATTTTCCATTCAGAGAAGAAGATGATGATGATGTCGTCGTTGGTCTTAAAGGTGCCACCAGACTCAAACTATTTTCCATTCAGAGAAGAAGATGATGATGATGATGTCGTCGTTGGTCTTAAAGGTGCCACCAGACTCAAACTATTTTCCATTCAGAGAAGAAGATGATGATGATGTCGTCGTTGGTCTTAAAGGTGCCACCAGACTCAAACTATTTTCCATTCAGAGAAGAAGATGATGATGATGATGTCGTCGTTGGTCTTAAAGATGCCACCAGACTCAAACTATTTTCCATTCAGAGAAGAAGATGATGATGATGTCGTCGTTGGTCTTAAAGGTGCCACCAGACTCAAACTATTTTCCATTCAGAGAAGAAGATGATGATGATGATGTCGTCGTTGGTCTTAAAGATGCCACCAGACTCAAACTATTTTCCATTCAGAGAAGAAGATGATGATGATGTCGTCGTTGGTCTTAAAGATGCCACCAGACTCAAACTATTTTCCATTCAGAGAAGAAGATGATGATGATGATGTCGTCGTTGGTCTTAAAGGTGCCACCAGACTCAAACTATTTTCCATTCAGAGAAGAAGATGATGATGATGTCGTCGTCGTTGGTCTTAAAGGTGCCACCAGACTCAAATCTTTTTCCATACAGAGAAGAAGAAGAAGAAGAAGATGATGATGTTGTTGGTCTTAAAGGTGCCACCAGACTCAAACTATTTTCCATTCAGAGAAGAAGATGATGATGATGATGTCGTCGTTGGTCTTAAAGGTGCCACCAGACTCAAACTATTTTCCATTCAGAGAAGAAGATGATGATGATGATGTCGTCGTTGGTCTTAAAGGTGCCACCAGACTCAAACTATTTTCCATTCAGAGAAGAAGATGATGATGATGATGATGTCGTCGTTGGTCTTAAAGGTGCCACCAGACTCAAACTATTTTCCATTCAGAGAAGAAGAAGAAGAAGAAGATGATGATGATGATGTCGTCGTTGGTCTTAAAGATGCCACCAGACTCAAACTATCTTCCATTCAGAGAAGAAGATGATGATGATGATGTCGTCGTTGGTCTTAAAGGTGCCACCAGACTCAAACTATTTTCCATTCAGAGAAGAAGATGATGATGATGATGTCGTCGTTGGTCTTAAAGGTGCCACCAGACTCAAACTATTTTCCATTCAGAGAAGAAGATGATGATGATGATGTCGTCGTTGGTCTTAAAGGTGCCACCAGACTAAAACTATTTTCCATTTAGAGAAGAAGATGATGATGATGATGTCGTGGTGCCACCAGACTCAAACTATTTTCCATTCAGAGAAGAAGAAGAAGATGATGATGATGATGTCGTCGTTGGTCTTAAAGATGCCACCAGACTCAAACTATTTTCCATTCAGAGAAGAAGATGATGATGATGTCGTCGTTGGTCTTAAAGGTGCCACCAGACTCAAACTATTTTCCATTTAGAGAAGAAGAAGAAGATGATGATGTCGTCGTTTGTCTTAAAGGTGCCACCAGACTCAAACCTTTTTCCATACAGAGAAGAAGAAGAAGAAGAAGATGATGATGATGTCGTCATTGGTCTTAAAGATGCCACCAGACTCAAACTATTTTCCATTCAGAGAAGAAGATGATGATGATGATGTCGTCGTTGGTCTTAAAGGTGCCACCAGACTCAAACTATTTTCCATTCAGAGAAGAAGATGATGATGATGTCGTCGTCGTTGGTCTTAAAGGTGCCACCAGACTCAAACCTTTTTCCATACAGAGAAGAAGAAGAAGAAGAAGAAGATGATGATGTCGTTGTTGGTCTTAAAGGTGCCACCAGACTCAAACTATTTTCCATTCAGAGAAGAAGATGATGATGATGTCGTCGTTGGTCTTAAAGGTGCCACCAGACTCAAACTATTTTCCATTCAGAGAAGAAGATGATGATGATGATGATGTCGTCGTTGGTCTTAAAGGTGCCACCAGACTCAAACTATTTTTCATTCAGAGAAGAAGAAGAAGAAGATGATGATGATGATGTCGTCGTTCGTCTTAAAGATGCCACCAGACTCAAACTATTTTCCATTCAGAGAAGAAGATGATGATGATGATGTCGTCGTTGGTCTTAAAGGTGCCACCAGACTCAAACTATTTTCCATTCAGAGAAGAAGAAGAAGATGATGATGATGATGTCGTCGTTGGTCTTAAAGATGCCACCAGACTCAAACTATTTTCCATTCAGAGAAGAAGATGATGATGATGATGTCGTCGTTGGTCTTAAAGGTGCCACCAGACTCAAACTATTTTCCATTCAGAGAAGAAGAAGAAGAAGATGATGATGATGTCGTTGTTGGTCTTAAAGGTGCCACCAGACTCAAACTATTTTCCATTTAGAGAAGAAGAAGATGATGATGATGATACGGGGTCATTTTGTAGAAAAATATGTGGTGGAGCTCATCCAGGGATTATTATGCAGCTGCACATACTATACAATGGACAAGGAGGTGGAACTCTCAGAAGGGTTCAGGAGCTGTGCTCCTGTGAGCTCCCACTGAATCTGAGGCATGATGATGATGATGTCAGTCTTAAAGGTGCCACCAGACTCCGAAGAAAAAGAAGAGGAGGAGGATATTGGATTTATATCCCACCCTATACTCTGAATCTCAGCGTCTCAGAGCAGTCACAATCCCCTTTAACTCCCCCCCCCCACAACAAACACCCTGTGAGGTAGGTGGAGCTGAGAGAGCTCTGACAGAAGCTGCCCTTTCAAGGACAAATCCTACAAGGCCAACCCAAGGCCACTCCAGCAGCTGCAAGTGGAGGAGTGGGGGAATCAAACCCGGGTTTCCCACATAAGAGTCTGCGTGCTTAACTACTACACCAAACTGGTAGAGGTTTATAAACTTATGCATGGTGTGGAGAGATTGGGAAAAGAGAACTTTTTCTCCCTCTCCCAAAAGATTAGAACTTGAGGGCATCCAATGAAGCTGACGGGCAGTAGGTTCAGGATGGACAAAAGGATATACTTAGAATCATAGAGTTGGAAGGGAGCTCTAGGGTCATCTAGTCCAACTTCCTACACAATGCAGGAAACTCACAAATACCTCCCCCTAAATTCACAGGATCTTCATTGCACAAAGAGTAATTAAAATGTGGGGTTCGTGCTAGAGGACGTAGTGATAGCCATTGTTCACCTTGAAAGCACAGAAGCTTTACAAAGTATCCCCAGTCCACCACAGTTTCCCAGTTAAGGGGGAAATGCTGTTCAATCAAATGACAAAGATGACCTGACTCCAGCGGTAACAAGAGAAAGAATTTTTACTTACAAAAATAGAACCACATCTGACACGACATAACAGGGCTTTTTTTGTAGCAGGAACTCCTTTGCATAATAGGCCACACACCCCGATGTAGCCAATCCTCCAAGAGCTCTGCTCATGACCTGAGTTCGATCCCAGCAGAAGCTGGGTTCAGGTAGCCGGCTCAAGGTTGACTCAGCCGTCCATCCTTCCGAGGTTGGTCAAATGAGTACTCAGTTTGCTTAAAAGTCTGCCAAGAAAACGTTGTGAAAGCAACATCACCCCAGAATCGGAAACGACCGGTGCTTGCGCGGGGAACTACTTTTACCTTTACTTTTTACATTTAACTTATTGTGAACAGATTCACTTCAAAAAGGTTAACTGGTTACTGGTCCAAGCCCAGGTAAGAGAGAGAAGAAGAGGGGTCTGATATAAGATAAAACACAGAAGGCAACTAAAAGCCAAAGACTGTTCAACATCTAACAAATTAGAGGGTGGGGCCAACCTCCAAGTGTACAAGAGAGAGAGAGAGAGACAGACAGACTTCTCTTATCCCTTTCCGGGCCTCAGATTCAGTGAGAGCTCACAGAAACACAGCTCCTGAACCTTTCTGAGAGTTCCACCTCCTTGTCTATTGAATAGTTTGTGCAGTTGCATAACAATCCCTGGATGAGCTCCGCCAAATGACCTCTGGCCCTTTCCTTCCCAGATCCTCTTACACCATTTTGGTGTATTGGTTAAGTGCGCGGACTCTTCTCTGGGAGAACTGGGTTTGATTCCCCACTCCTTCACATGCAGCTGCTGGAATGGCCTTGGGTTAGCCATAGCTATCACAGAAGTTGTCCTTGAAAGGGCAACTGCTGTGAGAGCCCTCTCAGCCCCACCCACCTCACAGGGTGTCTGTTGTGGTGGGGAGAAGATATAGGAGATTGTAAGCAGCTCAGAGTCTCTGATTCAGAGAAAAGGACGGGGTATAAATCTGCAATTGTCTTCTTAGGCGCAGGGTTACAGTATCCAATGGTTTGATCCATAGTATGGGAACAAGGAGGGGAAATCATGACTTTTTGTGTCTTAATTTCTTGCCAACTGATGCCCCCTAAAGACATCATACCTGCTAATCTGGCATTTCGTTCACGACTCTCTTCTTTTCACACACTGCCTCGCTTGTTGTAGAGGAGCTGCGATTCTTCCTACGTCGAGGCGTGCCGTGCGAATGAAACGTCCATCTTTGACCTTGTCATCTTCGCTCTTTTGATTAATAACTCTCCGGCCCCAAACTGAAGGGAAGAATTTCCACGGTAGACTGTTGCTAATGTCATTTAGACATTTAAAAACAAATGATAGTGTTTCTCTTAGCCTGACAGCTTACATGGGAATTGACTCAGAAGTCTGCCCGTTTGTTTGGGGGGCTGTCAGAAGGCATTTAAAATACATTCTATCATTCTCGATTAAGGGGCCATAAACTTCACTCTGTTTTGGCCACAAGATCATTGGGAGCCTCCTTGCAGGGGGTGGGACAACTTGCCAGGCAGTTTCTGGGCTGTTGTTGTCCTGCAAGTTTGGGGAAAGTAACATATTCCTTTTAGAACTTTCAATAACTCAACCGGGATACCATCATCTCCGCTCGCTTTGTTGTTAGTAATGCTTTCTAAGGCCCATTTGACTTCACACTCCAGGATGACTGTCTCAAGGTCAACAATTTCACTGTCATGGTTGTCAAGGACATTGAGATCGTCCTTGTATAATTCTTCTGTGTGTTTTGCCACCTCTTCCTAATCTCTTCTGCTTCTGTTAGGTCCCTACCGTTTTTGTCTTTTATCATGGCCATCTTTGCAGGAAACGTTCCCTTGATTTTTCCAATTTTCTTGAAGAGCTCTCTTGTCCTTCCCATTCTATTATTTTCCTCTATTGCCTTGCATTGTTCCCTGGAAGGTCAGATGCTAAAGCTGAAGCTCAAATACTTTGGCCACCAAATGAGAAGGCAGCACTGCCTGGAGAAGATCCTGATGCTGGGAAAGACAGAAGGCAAAAGAAGAAGGGGACGGCAAAAGAGGAGATAGATGGACAGCGTTACTGATGTAACTAACACGAATTTGAACAGGCTTCGGAGGATGGTGGAAGACAGGAGGGCCTGGCGTGACTTTGTCCATGGGGTCACAAAGAGTCGGACTCAACTGTGCGACTGAACAACAACAACAAAAAAACATATTCCTTGGATGCTTTCTCTACATAAAGTGAGTTCTGATATCTCGGTCACGCTCCGGCGTCTGCCAAATAGACCTAAGCCATCATGTTCTTTGGGTCCAACCAAGAATTCAAAGGCAAGAGCCTTCGTACAGGGCCCTTTTTGTAGCAGGAACTCCTGTGCAAATTAGGCCACACCCCCTGATGTAGTCAATCCTCCTTGAGCTTACAGTAGGCCCTGTACGAAGAGCCCTGTAAGCTCTTGGAGGATTGGCTACATCAGGGAGGTGTGGCCTAATATGCCAAAGAGTTGTTCCTACAAAAAAAAGCCCGGGTGACCAATGTTCCCTCTAAGCTGCAGAGTCTTGTGAGCAAAAATTCTACTTTGCGAGCTACCAGCATTAAAGTTGTGAGCTACTGGTATTAAAGCTGTGAGCTACTGCATCGATTAGTGTGCTCTGGGGTCATCCTTCCTGAGCTAAGACAAAAATATATGAGCTGGAGACTAAAAAAAAATTGTGAGCTAGCTTACATGAACTCAGCTTAGAGGGAACACTGCTGGTGACAGCTAAAATAGGTGGGAAACAATACTCCCTAAACTGTGGAGTCTTGTGAGCAAAAATTGCACTTTGTGAGCTACCGGCGTTAACGATGTGAGCTGTTGCATCAGTTAGTTTGCTCTGGGGCCATTTCTCCGGAGCTAATGTGTGAACAAAAATGTGTGAGCTGGAGACGAAGAAGCTGTTAGCTAGCTCACACTAACTCAGCTTAGAGGGATCACTGGTAGGAAACCCTATGGACGGAAACCTAAGTAAGGCACAAAGGGCAGTTTCTTGACCTTTGTTGTCCCATGACTGTGAGGGGGAAAGTAACGTATTTCTTGGACATTCTCTCAATGTGAAGTGAGTTCCAAGATCTTGGTCACACTCCACAGTCCAGGGTGACCAAGAACCGGCGTAGGCCATGAGCTATTTCAAGAAGCAGCGTCTTGATTGTTAGCAGCTGGAGTCGTGGGGCTCACAAGGAATAGGGAGGAGACAGAGTCTGTTCCCTCGGGGGTTGAGTGCCACTTTTGACTCTCTCCCGTATAGGGTTGCCAATCCCCAGGTGGGGGCAGGGGATCCCCAGGTTTGGAGGCCCCCCCCCCGCTTCAGGGTCATCAGAAAGCGGGGGGAGGGGAGGGAAATATCTGCTGGGAACTTTATTATTCCCTATGGAGATGTATTCCCATAGGAAATAATGGAGAATGGATCCGTGGGTATCTGGGGCTCTGGGAGAGCTGTGTTTTGAGATAGAGGCCCCAAATTTGCAGCGTAGCATCTGGTGCCTCTCCCCAAAATACCCTCCAAGTTTCAAAAAGATTGGACAAGGGGGTCCAATTCTATGTGCCCCAAAAGAAGGTACCCTTATCCTTCATTATTTCCTATGGAAGGAAGGCATTTAAAAAGCGTTCAGTCCCTTGAAATGTGATGGCCAGAACTCCCTTTGGAGTTCAATTATGCTTGTCACACCCTTGGCTCCTCCCCCAATGTCTCCTGGCTCCACCCCCAAAGTCCCCAGATATTTCTTGAATTGGACTTGGCAACCCTACTCCCATAGAAGTGAATGGCTACCAAAGAGCGAGTGTCCAGTACAGAGGTGGCCAAACTTGCTTAATGTAAGAGCCACATAAAATAAATGTCAGATGTTTGAGAGCTGAAAAACATGAAGGGAGGGAGGGAGGTGGAAAGAAAGTGAATAGACGGGGAGGGAGGAAAAAGGGAGAGGTCTGAAAGAAAGCAACTTTAACTTTAAATGCATTCTCCAAGTCATGGGGTGGCTTGGCTTGGATTTAAAGAGACAAATGGCTTCTCCAAGCTGGTCAACAGGGCAGTGGGGGATTTCGAGAGCCACATGATACGTATGAAAGAGCCACATGTGGCTCCTGAGCCACAGTTTAGCCACCCCTGGTCCAGGAACACTTTAAAGACTAACAACATTTGTGATAGGATATGAGCTTTCATGAGGCCTTGCTCAGTTCTTCAGACTTCTTCGGGTTACCAAAGAGTAAAGTACTATTTTGAGGACCCCAGGGCAGTGACAGCAAATCTTATCCTTCAAGCCACCGTGACCTCCAGGGCTTTTTTTTGTAGCAGGAACTCCCCCCCTCCCCCCCATGTAGCCAGTGCTGGATGAGACCCTGTGGAGGAACCTAGGCAGTCAAAATCTCTGGGGGCCTCTCCCAAATTATCTCAGAGTCAGAACACCCCTCCCTCGGTCCACCATCCGTGGCCTCCACTGCAGCCTGCAGGCACCTTCTCAAAAGCCCCTTTGGCAAAGCTATGGGGAAGAGGCAGAGACAGGCAAACGTGGTGCCAATGCCAGCAGTGTCTGCAGCAGGCAGGTAAGGCAAAGAGCGGCTCTGTTGCTGGCTGTGCGTGCAGGCTGGGAGGGCCGCAAGCAGGGGGGAAATGGGGGGGGGCTGGCCCAGGGCCCCTAAAGGCATGGGGGCCCATAGGCCAGTGCCTACTTGGCCTAATTGTTAATCCAGCCCTGGATGTAGCCAATCCTCCAACAGGTTAGAGCAGGGGTGGCCAAACTGTGGCTCGGGAGCCGTACGTGGCTCTTTCGCACATATTGTGTGGCTCTCCAAGCCTCCACTGCCTTCTCAGCTGCCTCGGAGAAGGCATTTCTCTCTTTAAATCACTTCTCCAAGCCAAGCCAACTGGCAGCTTGGAGAATGTATTTAAAGTCAAAGTTGTTTGCTTTCCACCTCTCCTCCCTCTATTTGCCTTCCTTCCCTCCTTTGGGGCTTGGAAACGTCTGACGCTCTTGTCTTGTGGCTCTCAAGCACCTGATGTTTATTCTTTGTGGCTCTTACGTTAAGCAAGTTTGGCCACCCTTGGCTTAGAGGGTTCTTAGTACAGGGCTTACTGTAAGCTCCAGGAGGATTGGCTACATCAGGAGGGACGTGGCCTAATATGCAAAGGAGTTCCTGCTACGAAAGAAGCCCCGCATGGGACCAAGAGTCTCCACCATTCTCTCTAGCAGGCTAGCACTCAGACAGCTCAAGGCTTTGAGGATATAAAACGGACAAGGGGAAAAAAAAATATAAACTGCTTTAGGTCCCCACTGAGGCAGAAAGGCAAGATATAAATAAAGTAAATAAAATAATAGAATCATAGAGTTGAAAGGAACCTCAAGGGTCATCTAGTCCAACCCCCTACATAATGCAGGAAGTTCACAAATACCTCCCCCCCCCATGCCCAGTGACCCCTGCTCTAAGCCCAGAAGATACAATGAAAAAACAGGGACGGGGAGAAAGACTAAACAACCCTAAAACACCAGATATCTCCCTTATATAATGAAAACAATGTACTTAGTATCTCCAACACATAAATAATACACAAAACATTAGTATTACTTATGTGCTACAACATTTTCAAAAGAGCTCCCTGGTGCAGAGTGTTAAAGCTGCAGTACTGCAGTCCTAAGCTCTGCTCATGACCTGAGTTCGATCCCCGGCGGAAGCTGGGTTTTCAGATAGCCAGCTAGAGGTTGACTCAGCCTTCCATCCTTCCAAGGTCGGTCAAATGAGTACCCAGCTTGCTGGGGGGGAGAGCGTAGATGACTGGGGAAGGCAATGGCAAACCACCCCATAAAACGTCTGCCGTGAAACCGTTGGGAAAGCAATGTCACCCCAGAGTCGGAAACGACTGGTGCTTGCACAGGGGACCTTTCCTTTCCTACAACATTTTCAATTTTTCTAATAAGTAATACTAGTGTTTTGTGTATTATTTATATGTTGGAGATATTACAAGGGAGATACCAAGCCCAGAAGATGGCAAATTAAAAATGCTGCCTGACCCCAAAGCGGTGAACAGCAGTTCCCTGGGTGTGTAAGAAGGAGCCACAAGCACTGATGCAACCCTTCCTGGACTCCTGCTCATGATCTGCCTAATCCACAGAGTCCACATTGCTGTCAGATGGCCATCCAGCCTCTGTTTCGAAACCTCCAAGGAAGGAGAGCCCACCACCTCCCAAGGAGGAAGCCTATTCCACTGAGGAACTGCTCTGACTGTCAGGAAGTTCATAGAACCATAGAATTGAAAGGGACTTCCAGGGTCATCTAGTCCAACCCCCTGCACAATGCAGGAAACTCACAAACACCTCCCCCTAAATTCACAGGATCTCCATTGCTGTCAGATGGCCATCTAGCCTCTGTTTAAAAACCTCCAAGGAAGGAGAGCCCACCACCTCCCAAGGAGGAAGCCTGTTCCACTGAGGAAACTCACAAATCCCTCCCCCTAAATTCACAGGATCTTCATTACTGTCAGATGGCCATCTAGCCTCTGTTTCAAAACCTCCAAGGAAGGAGAGCCCACCACCTCCCCAGGAGGAAGCCTGTTCCACTGAGGAACCGCTCTAACAGTTAGGACGTTCTTCCTAACTTTGAGCCAGAAGCTATTCTGATTTAAAACATCACAGAAAACACTTTTGAACCAACGCTTGGGGGAAAAAAATCACAGAAAATAAAGAGGGAGAGGGAACGGATCTTTGCTTGCCCGGCTAGTTATCTTTTTGGAAGGGGGGTTTTCTGTGCAAAAGGACCTTTAAAGCTTGACTCCACCACCTGCATTGCAAAGTGGAGCAATCTATTCCATCACCAGTGTTCCCTCTAGGCTGAGTTAGCGTGAGCCAGCTCACAGATTTTTAGCCTCCAGCTCACACAGTTTTGCCTCAGCGCAGGAAGGATGGCCCCAGAGCACACTAATTGATGCAGGAGCTCACAACTCGAATGCCGGCAGCTCACAAAGTAGAATTTTTGCTCACAAGACTCTGCAGCTTAGAGGGAACATGGTCCATCAACTCCATAAATTTGGGCTTTCGTTTCTAAGAAATAAGCTTCCAAGTTTCAAGTTCAAGTTTCAAGTTTATTTAAGTTTATATCCCGCCCTTCCCACCGAGGTGGCTCAGGGCGGCTCACAACATATAAAAATCTAACATCCAAAGCCTTCTGGTTGGCCACTTTCAGGGAAAGACCGCAGGATCTGATATTCTGACACCCGTGGCTGTGGACAAAACCATAAGGAAATGTTGGCGACATCTTCCTGTTGGCAGCATGTCCAGAACAGACGCTGAGGAAATGAAGTCTTCGCAAAATCAACTGATGAGATTTGCTGCTATAGAGACGAGACACTCAAGGCTGATAGGTCTCTCAGTGGCCATCAGCCACAGCTCTAAATAGAGCCTTCAGGTTCACAGGTAGTCCATCGTTGGCTGCTAGAGCCCAAATAATACTGTTATGCCCTGCTGACAAGAGCAAGGGGAGGAAAGGCGGCATGTCATAGCCCAGAGTCAGTGATTGGATGGAAGATCACCAAGGAAGGCTCTGCAGAGGAAGGCAATGGCCAACCACCTTTGCTTCTCACTTGCCTTGAAAGCCCCTTGCTGGGGTCACCATAAGTCAGAAGCTAAGCAGGGTCAGTGCTCGGAAGGGAGACCACCAAGGAAGACTCTGCAGAGGAAGGCAATGGCCAAGCACCTTTGCTTCTCACTTGCCTTGAAAGCCCCTTGCTGGGGCACCCTAAGTCAGAAGCTAAGCAGGGTCGGTGCTTGGAAGGGAGACCACCAAGGAAGGCTCTGCAGAGGAAGCCAAAGGCCAACCACTTCTGCTTCTCACTTGCCTTGAAAGCCCTTTGCTGGAGTCACCATAAGTCAGAAGCTAAGCAGAGTCGGTGCTTGGAAGGGAGACCACCAAGGAAGGCTCTGCAGAGGAAGGCAATGGCCAACCACTTCTGCTTCTCCCTTGCCTTGAAAGCCCCTTGCTGGGGTCACCATAAGTCAGAAGCTAAGTAGGGTCGGTGCTCGGAAGGGAGACCACCAACGAAGGCTCTGCAGAGGAAGGCAATGGCCAAGCACCTCTGCTTCTCCCTTGCCTTGAAAGCTCCTTGCTGGGGTTGCTATAAGTTGGTTGCAACTTGACAACATACGACCAAAGGCAGGATTTGGATGGCTGCAGCTGAAAATGAACTCGATGACCCAGCAAAACACTTCTTAAATCCTTGTGCCCCTAAGGAGCCCATGCATCTAATTTAAACCCCACGTCAATGTGAATGTAGCTAGTCTTTTACTGTGTATTATTCCCTGCCCCGCCCCCTCCCAAGATCCTTGCTGGATAGAGGCTAAGAAAGGGTCACCTATTGCCTCATATTAATAGATCGGGCCTTACAGCAAGCTAAAAATGGAAAACTTGTTCCAATTTCTCGGCAGCTTTTATTAGCTGGCTGCCTGTCCCGCCTGATTAATGATCACTTCCCCTCTGAAAGTACAGGAGGCCGTTTCGAGACACCCAGAATAAGTGGGTTCCTTTCAGGGTCCGGCTTCCTCTAGGATTTACCGTAGAAAGATTTAATACAATTCAGCGCGAAACATTTTAACCTTTCCGTCCAAAGCGTTGGATTCAACCGTTTCCTGAATGGGCATAATTTAAACTCGCCCGGGGTCAAGTTCTCCAAAGCGTTTTTCTCTGCGCTCGGCTGCGCTCCAGCCCTTTAAGGAAACACGGAGTGAGCCTCATTCAGATAAATCAGCCGTGTTTATTTTATGAATGAAGGAGGAAACTAAATACTCAAATAAAGTTCAGCATCTCCATGCTAGGAGCGAATGGCCCTTTTAAATTTCCCTGCTGCTCTTGAAGGAGGCTTTAAAGGTGATTTACGGCGCAAAGAACCTTTGCATACTGCTGACTGGGATCTCAGGGGGAGGCTCCAAGTTAAAATGCAACACTTTCAACTTTGTTCGCCTAGGGAGAACACTGCATGAATACTGCTGGTATCATGGGTGAAGGGGAGGAGTTTTTCCTACAAAGTTGCACTACCTGGGCCCATCTCTAGAGGGGGACAAAAAGCTGAATTTATTGTGCCCGTATTTTCTGCCCCTAAGCATAATTCATCCTGACCCGGATAGCTCAGCCTAGCCAGAAGAAGAAGACTGCAGATATATACCCCGCCTGTCTCTCTGAATCAGAGACACAGAGTGGCTTACAATCTCCTATAGCTTCTCCCCCCACAACAGACACCCTGTGAGGTGGGTGGGGCTGAGAGAGCTCTGACAGAAGCTGCCCTTTCAAGGACAACACTGTAAGAGCTATGGCTAACCCAAGGCCATTCCAGCAGCTGTAAGTGGAGGAGTGGGGAATCAAACCCGGTTCTCCCAGATAACACTTAACCACTACACCAAACTGGCTCTACACCAAACTGATCTCGTCAGATCTCAGAAGCTAAGCAGTGGTCAGTAGGGGTGCCAATCCCAGGTGGGTAAATATAGGAAACAACCAACTGGTTATAGTGACCACATAACTCATAAACTGCAAAAATAACACATTGTCATTTAAAGGTACAAGACCCAATAATTGTTCCAACAGGAAGTCCCAATGTACAAGAAGTTGACTTGAAAGTTCCTGTTTTGATCACTCTTTCAGCATAGGGTGATCCATTAAGTATACTAATAAAAGACATCAAAGTTCAACTAAATTTACAGCGGTATTTCCAATGCATTTCACCAACTATCAGAAAACTTCCAATAGATATCAGGGACCCAAGAATCTCCAATGTGATTTCAAACTGGCACTACGCTCAAAAACTGCTCTCTCTTGCTTCCTTCTGCATCTCAGCTTGCTCAATCGCACAGCAGCTATAGAGCAAAACCTTGATTTTCTCCATTGGCTGAGGCTCCTCGCCCTCCTGGTCTCCTGGGGAAGGAAGGAAGGAAAGAGCCAGAGCTTCCTTTACCAGTTCCCTGGATCCCATGGGAGAGATACAAAGAAAGCGTCTTTAAGACCGAGTGCTAATGTTTTAAGCATGTTTTTGTATAAACAACTTTTATTATTCTGCAACATATTGTAACAATAATATTCGTCTATTAATAAAAACTTCATACCAATACATCACATTTTCCACCTCTCTCTCCCCCCCTTTTCGTGACCTCCCCCTGTGCATTTTAAAAATTTCAAAACAAACTAAAAGGTAATTTTCAAATTAAGAATCTTCATAAAAAGAAGAAAGAAAAAAATAGAAAAGCTATAATATACCTATGGCAGAATAACTATACCTTTCAACTATAATCCTTATCAAACTAAGTTGGAAAAAACCCTTAATTAATAGTTTCATTATTAACTGTAGTCCATTTGTTATCCCTCTAACTTCAAATATTATCAAAAATCACCAAATGGCCTTTAACTTTCCATTGTTTTTCAACATATTTTTGAAATTTACCCCTCTCAATTTTAAATGTCTCTAAGTCAAGTTCTTTTAAGATTCTTATAAGCTTGTCCATTTCACTGTTTTAAGCATGTTTTAAGGTGTTTTTTTTAAAAAAAAAAAAACATATTTAGTCGTGTTTGTCTGTGTCCTTTAAAAGGTTTATATCTCTGCTAAAAAAAAAAAAAGTAAAGGTAGTCCCCTGTGCAAGCACCAGTCGCTTTCACAACATTTTCACGGCAGACTTTTTACGGGGTGGTTTGCCATTGCCTTCCCCTGTCATCTACACTTTCCCCCCAGCAAGCTGGGTATTCATTTTACCGACCTCAGAAGGATGGAAGACTGAGTCAACCTGAGCCAGCTACCTGAACCAGCTTCCGCTGGGATCGAACTCAGGTCGTGAGCAGAGTGTTCAGACTGCAGTACTGCAGCTTTACCACTCTGCACCACGGGGCCATCATATCTCTGCTACCGAATCTTAAATAGGTACACAGATGGCCCAGCCCAACATAGCCTGGCCCAGCCCAACAGGGTCTCATATATGTCTGATCCGGTCCTCATAACAAATGAGTTTGACACCCTTGGCTTACAGAGAACACTGGTGCTAGGGTGGGCTCTTTTTCTAGCAGAAGCTCCTCTGCATATTAGGCCACGCCCCCTGATGTAGCCAATCCTTCAAGAGCTTAGAGGGCTCTTAGTACAGGGCCTACTGTAACCTCCAGGAGGATTGGCTACATCAGGGGGGCATGGCCTAATATGCAGAGGAGCTTCTGCTAGAAAAAGAGCCTGCCTCCGTGTGCCAGAGGGAAGTGCTAACTGAGCAGATTCACAGGATCGAACCCAGCGAGTCTAATCCATGAACGGGTTCAAGGCTGCAGGCCTAACTCCGCAGTTTTAGGGAATGGAGTTATCATTCTGGATATGCCCCAAACTACACAGCTGTGGTATTGGATGTCCTTCAACTGTCAGCAATAAAAGCCACCTGTGGTGCAGTGGTTAAGAGTGGCGGACTCTCTGGGGTGGAATTCTAGCAGGAGCTCCTTTACATATTAGGCTACACACCCCTGATGTAACTAGGCCACCCAATCCCCAGGTCCCAGCGGAGGATCCCAAGTTTTTACAGGCTTCTCCCCGCCCCCAGCCAGCTAGCAGACAGGGGAAGCCCCCCCCCAGTCACCATGTAGTTTTAGAGCTCCTGCGGGTCCGTGTTTAAAATATGTGCCTTTAAGGCTGAGCAGGAAGCAGGAAACAGGAAGGGCTTCGGAGAATGGCCCCTCCCTTTGAGCAAGTAAAGTTCTGCAGGAACAAGATGCAGTATTTGTGTGTGAGGGAGAGAGGGGGGGCAGGGGATTCCCTGGTTTGGAGGCCCTCCCCCCACTTTAGAAAGCAGGGGGTAAAGGGAAATGTCTACTGGGCACTCTATTATTCCCTATAGAGAACGATTCCCATAGGGAATAATGGGGAATTGATCCGCAAGTATTGGGGGCTCTGGGGGGGCTATGTTTTGAGGTAGAGGCGCCAAATTTTCAGTATAGCATCTAGTCCCTCTCCCCAAAATACCCCCCCCAAGTTTTAAAACGATTGGACCAGGGGGTCCAATTCTATGAGCCCCAAAATATGGTGCCCCTATCCTTCATTATTTCTTATGGAAGAAAGGCATTTAAAAAGGTGTGCTGTCCCTTTAAATGTGATGGCCAGAACTCCCTTGGAGTTCAATTATGCTTGTCACACCCTTGTTCCTGGCTCCACCCCCAAAGTCCCCAGATATTTCTTGAATTGGACTTGGCAACCCTAGATGTAAGCTGCAAGTAGAGGAATGGGGAATCAAACCTGGTTCTTCCAGAGAAGAGTCTGTGCACTTAACCACTACACCAAACTGGCTCTCCAGACCACAGCCCTCTGGCAAAAATGGCTGCTTTGGAGTGTGGGCTCTATGACATTATACCCCACTGGGGTCCCTCCCCTCCTCAAATCCTGCCTTCTCCAGGTTTCATCCCCACCCCCAAATCTCCAGGAATTTCCTAACCAGAAGTTGGAAACCCTATTTCAAGCCATGAAGCTACTTAAAAATCCAACTACCCTATAGGGAAGGATAGGTGGGGTTTTTTGCAGAAAAACCCCAGCAGGAGCTCCTTTGCGTATTAAGCCACACCCCGTGACATCACCAGGGCTTTTCTGTAGCAGGAACTCCTTTCCACATTAGGCTACACCCCCAGTGTAGGTAATCCTCCAAGAGCTTACCAGGCTCTTAGTACAGGGCCTATTGTAAGCCCTTGGAGGATTGGCTACATCAGGGGTGTGTTGCCTAATATGCAAAGGAGTTCCTGCTACCCCCCTAAAAAAAAATCCCACTTGGATATCACCATTGTTTCACACCAGGCTTTTTGTAGAAAAAGCCCAGCAGGGACTCATTTGCATGTTAGGCCCCACCCCCTGACACCAAGCTAGCCGGAATTACGTTCCTGTGTGTTCCTGCCCAAGAAAAGCCCTGGGGAAGGATACCAGTCCATCCTAGAGTTGCCAGCCCCCAGGTGGGGAGAAAAATAAAGGTACATAACCCACCATGAAAACCAGCTTCTATTATTGAATTATACAAAGTCAACAAAGATAAACATACTCATATAAATTCCACCATCATAAATTACAAAAACAACCATAACTTTTAGTCCTTAATGAAAAAGGAAGCAATAGCACCAAGAGTCCTTCTTTTCATCCTGTGGTAAAACCTCCCATCTCGTTCCATGAAATCCTGGGGCAGTGCTCCAGATGTTTAATGCAGCCAATAATCCAAGTTTCCAAGGACGAGGTCGTACTGAACCCTTGTTTCGGGTGAGCTTCTTCAAGCTGCAACAATCCTCTTAGCGATTGAGGTTCTTCAAGCTGCAATAATCCTGAATGACATAAATAATATACAATAATATACAATGAAACCATGTGCACACAAGCCATAAAAACGTTTTAAACCCTGAATAAAATCAGCAAACCTCTTAGCAATTTCTCTTAAGTATTAGGCCAAACAGCCAGCATGTTTAAACGAACACCTACAACACCTTTATTTTTCTGTCCTTTTGCCGTGTTACTCTCTGTGTGTTGTGTAATCCCCAGGTGGGGGCAGGGGATCCCCCGGTTTGGAGCCCCTCTATCCACTCCAGGGTCATCAGAAAGCAGGGGTGGGGAGGGAAATGTCTGCTGGGCACTGATTATTCCCTATGGAGACCAGTTTTGAGTTAGAGGCACCAAATTTTTCAGCATAGCATCCAAGACCCTCCAAGTTTCAAAAAGATTGGACTGAGGGGTCCAATTCTACGAGCCCCAAAAGAAGGTGCCCCTATCCTTCATTATTTCCAGTGGAGGGAAGGCATTGAAAAGGTGTGCTGTCCTTCTAAATGTGATAGGCAAAACTCCCTTGGGAGTTCAATCGTGCTTGACACAACCTTGCTCCTGGCTCCACCCCCCAAAGTCTCCTGGCTCCACCCCCAAAGTCCCCAGATAATTTCTTGAATTGGACTTGGCAACCTTACTCCGTCGCCATCCGTTGCCCTTCCTGGACGTTTCCTTGCAGTTATCTCATGAGTTGCTACAGTCAGGGCGGCTGTGATTGACATGTGAAACGGCTCCACTTGAGCCAAACCGATTACGGGATGATAAATATCCCAAGGCCTGTGTAAATGGTTTGGATTTCCTTTCCTCCAGCCCCTGCGGCTCGGCGTGCTCCTCGCAACGGGGTCAGGCTGGGTTCGCTCCCTGGCTCTCCCTGCCAGATCTCCAGCCAAGCCTGGCGGATAAATGAGGCTGCTGCGGGGACTCCAGAGCGGTTTTGGCTGCAGAGCTCCTCGCCCGGCACATATGGCTTTAATGTTTATAAGCTCGTCATTTGGCACATGATATTTCAGCGGCGTGTCCAAACACAACACTTTGACGTATAGCCGTATTTATGGAAAGGGATGGTTTCAAAGTCTTTTTTCCCCCCGTCCCATTGGCTGCCAGTGACTTAGGCTAGCCAAAAGAGGTGGGTTTCGCCTCTGGGGTCAGACCCTCACACTGTTCCTGCAGTTCCCAGAAGGTTCAATTATCCCGCCTTGGTTGCACCAAGAAAGTCAAACTTTAAAAAAGAAGTCGTTTCCAGCCACACTGGCCCAAGCAAAGGTAGATGAGTGTGACACATACCAGGGTGTGTCTTGTGTAGTGCAATGAGGACCCGCTGCCTTAAAACCGGGGGTGCCACCACCCTGTTTCCCCACAACAGACAGCCCTTGTGTACAGACAATTCATCCCGACGGGATACAAATGCAGAGAACTCTGACCCCACCCGGGCCGCTGGCCATCCCCTCCACACCCAGTCCAGGACCCGCGAGAGAGTCTTGTCTTTCCTGGAGCATCAGGCAATGTCTGTAGCGTGTACCGGGCGGTCCGGAAGGGACTCCAACGACATGATCTGGTAAGCCGGGGCAGGATCTTGATCCGTGGAAGGCAGTGGCAGTCGGCTCAACGTGTCCGCGTGGCCCATCACCTTCCCCGGGCAGTAGCACAGGCCGTACTGGTACCCCACATGGAAGATGGACCACCGCAAGACCCACGGTGAAAGCATTTGCGGCATCTGGCAGTCAGGGGCAAACAGTCCTAGCAAGGGCTTGTGGTCTGTGTGTATTGGGAAGGGCCAGCCGTACAAATAGTCATGACATTTCTTTGCCCCTGCAACTATAGCCAGTGTCATGGGTGTTGGGGACCCCGTAGAAGAAGCTGAGCCTGCAGAAAAAACTGTGCCCCTGCCACCTGCACCAGTGCCCCTGCCTCCTGCGGGAGAAGACCCAAGCCCCCCTGCCTCGCCCTCTCGGGTGGCTCGGGTGCGTGACCGCCTTCGTCAGGACCTCAGGGATCGGAGGAGGGCAGCACGCTCATGAGCAAGACACTCCCTGAGCCCTGAGTTTTGAAAGGATCCTGGCTCTTCTAGGAGTGAGGATGCTTGAGTCCCAGCAAGATCCTGGCCGCCCTCTGAGTCAGCACTTAGCCCAAATGGGCAACAGACAGCAGAGGGCTATATAGCTGTGGGCTTTGGAAGGAGGCTTTGTGGAAGCAACTAGTCTCTTACCTGACGCTCTAGCAGCCACCTCGGCTTCTGACTCTGGCTTCTGGACTCCCTGACTTTGGCTTTGACTTCTGGACCCCCCCCGACTTCAGCCCCTGGACTCCTGACCTGCGATACCTGGACTGTGATTTGGTTTTGGCGCATCGGACCCTCTTTGCTCACCAGCTACAGACTTTGGACTGCCCCTGGACTTCGCCTGACCCGGCCCCAGCCCGTGACAGCCAGACCCTCCTTGTCAATCTGCGTGTAGTTGCGCTCCGGTTTTTGCAACGTCCGGGAATAGTATGCCACCAGGACCTTGCAGCCATTCAGCAGCACGTGAGCTCAGACCGCCCAACTGCAGCCGTTTGACCCTGAAAGCCCCCCTGTGTGTGACAACAGTCTGTGCGTCTGTGATGGCGGAGTCTACTGGAAGCTGCTAATAAGCCTGGGCCAAATCAAGCTTTCCAAAAATCTTGGCTCCTGCCAGAGAGGTCAACACGTGACCCACCACCAGCGCCGGATAAGCGTGGCCTGGCAGGGCCTTGTATATTGTACATTTGTAATCTGCACAAGTGCGCACGCTTCTGTCGGGCTTTACTGGAGTGACTATGGGGGTTTCCCATTTGGCGTTCACCACCGGCTCCAGTACCCCTTGAGCCACGAGGCGGTGACCCTTGTGAGCAATGGCGGTGCAATGCACGGAGCAGGAGCTTGCCGCGAGGCGCGGTGCATTGCCGGTTGCTGCGTCACCTACCAGGATCCCATCCTCATCGCCACTATAATATAGTGGGTTCAAAGCATTGCAGAGACGAGATCATAGTGAGGACAGCTCTTTGTTAAGGGAAGCCTGGTGAAGGCTGCTCCCAACAAAGAAGAAGATGAAGATATTGGATTTATATCCTGCCCTCCACTCTGAAGAGTCTCAGAGTGGCTCACAATCTCCTTTACCTTCCTCCCCCACAACAGACACCCTGTGAAGTGGGTGGGGCTGAGAGGGCTCTCACAGCAGCTGCCCTTTCAAGGACAGAGAGCGGCCTACAATCTCCTTTACCTTCCTCCCCAACAACAGACACCCTTTGAGGTGGGTGGGGCTGGAGAGGGCTCTCACAGCAGCTGCCCTTTCAAAGACAGCGGCCTACAATCTCCTTTACCTTCCTCCCCCACAACAGACACCCTGTGAAGTGGGTGGGGCTGAGAGGGCTCTCACAGCAGCTGCCCTTTCAAGGACAGAGAGCGGCCTACAATCTCCTTTACCTTCCTCCCTCACAACAGACACCCTTTGAGGTGGGTGGGGCTGGAGAGGGCTCTCACAGCAGCTGCCCTTTCAAAGACAGCGGCCTACAATCTCCTTCCCCTTTCTCCCCCACAACAGACACCCTGCGAGGTGGGTGGGGCTGAGAGGGCTCTCACAGCAGCTGCCCTTTCAAATACAGATAGCGGCCTACAATCTCCTTTCCCTTCCTCCCCCACAACAGACACCCTGCGAGGTGGGTGGGGCTTAGAGGGCTCTCACAGCAGCTGCCCTTTCAAAGACAGAGAGCGGCCTACAATCTCCTTTCCCTTCCCCCCCACAACAGACACCCTGTGAGGTGGGTGGGGCTGGAGAGGGCTCTCACAGCAGCTGCCCTTTCAAAGACAGAGAGCGGCCTACAATCTCCTTTCCCTTCCTCCCCCACAACAGACACCCTGTGAGGTGGGTGGGGCTGGAGAGGGCTCTCACAGCAGCTGCCCTTTCAAGGACAGCCTCTGCCAGAGCTATGGCTGACCCAAGGCCATTCCAGCAGGTGCAAGTGGAGGAGTGGGGAATCAAACCCGGTTCTCCCAGGTAAGAGTCCGCACACTTAACCACGACACCAAACTGTCTCTCCCTGTGGGCCAAAGGCTATATACAACTCTAATCTCCCACGCTAGCCTGCCATTGGTTCATTCAAACAGGCAGGGGTCTGCGATAGGTGCAGGGCGGCAGGTATTTGGATCCCACTACGCATTGTTATACAGTCCCCAAGCTCTGCTTTCCTGGCTCCAATGAGCCGGCAGGAGGTACATACTTTAAGGCACATACATAACACATCCGATCTCCTCCTCCTTTTTCAACAGCTTGACTAGGGTTTCTACCCTCTAGGTGAGCCTGGAGAGCTTGTGAAATTACAAATGATCTCCAGTTGTCGAAGATCAGTCCCCCTGGAGAAAATGGCTCCCCAGAACCCCATTTACCCGCAGATCAATTCTCCATTATTTCCTATGGGAATAGGTCTCCATAGGGAATAATGGAGTGCCCCCCCCACACTGTTTTCTCTGGTTAAAACAATTTTATTTGGTAACATATTGTAACAAATTACATTTCTTGCATCATTAATAACTTCTTTTATCTATCCCATATATTACTTTCTACCCACCCCTCCCCCGTTACTTGACCCCAGCCGGCGTTATTTACTTAAAGTACTAATGTTTAAAGGTACCCTTAACTAATAAAAACAAAAAATAATAATATTCTTTTTTCTAAGACTTAATCATTATCAAAAATTGTCCAATGTCCTTTTATTTTCCACTCTTTTTCTACATATCTTCTGAAGTTTTCCCACTCCGTCTTAAAAACTTCTAAATCATAGTCTCTTAAAATTCTTGTTAATTTGTCCATTTCACTCCATGTCATAACTTTTGCAATCCAATCCCATTTCTTTGGCATCAGGCCTCCAAGCAACTGGCTCTTGTCTGTTTCCTCCTCCCTCTCTCTTGCTTCCTTCTGCATCTCAGCTTGCTTTGCCAGGCTTGCTCAATTGCACAGGAGCTACAGAGCAAAATCTCCATTGGCTGAGATTCCTCCCCCTTCTGGTCCGCTGGGGAGTGAGGGAAAGAGCCAGAGCTTCCTTTGCCCAGTTCCCTGGATCCTACGGGAGAAAGAAGGCATTTTTAAGACCAACAAGTGCTAATGTTTTAAGCATGTTTTATTTTAAGGTTGTTTAAAAAAAATCTTCAGTCGAGTTTGTCCTTTAAAAAGTTTATATCTCTGCTACCTGATCTTAAATAGGTACACAGATTGCCCGGCCCAACACGGCCTGGCCCAACACATTCCAACAAGGTCTCATTTATGTCAGATCCAGCCCTCATAACAAACAGGGTTGCCAAGTCCAATTAAAGAAAAATCTGGGGACTTTGGGGGTGGAGCCAGGAGACTTTGGGGGTGGAGCCAGGAGACATTGGGGGTGGAGCCAAGAACAAGGATGTGACAAGCATAATTGAACTCCAAGAGAGTTCTTGCCATCACATTTAAAGAGACAGCACACCTTTTAAAATGCCTTTCTTCCATAGGAAATAATTAAGGATAGGGGCACCATATTTTGGGGCTCATAGAATTGGACCCTCTGGTCCAATCGTTTTGAAACTTGGGGGGGTATTTTGGGGAGAGGCACTAGATGCTATACTAAATATTTGGTGCCTCTACCTCAAAAAATAGCCCCCCCAGAGCCCCCAATACCCACGGATCAATTTCCTATTATTCCCTATGGGAATCGTTCTCCATAGGGAATAATAGAGTGCCTAGTAGACATTTCCCTCCCCCCCCCACGCTTTTTAAAGGGGGGGAGGGCCTCCAAACTAGGGAATCCCCTGCCCCCTCCCTCTCACACACACACACTTAACAGATCTTCCTCCGGACAACTCTACTTCCTGTGAAAACGAAAGCAAAGAAAGGGAGGGGCCGTTCTCAGAAGCCCTTTCTGCTTCCTGCTTCCTGCCCAGCCTTAAAGGGGCAGACATTTGACAAACGGCTCAGGAGCTCCACAACATGAAGCCTAAAGGTATGTTCTCCCCCCCCTCCACCCCCAACCCCCGCTTCCGGAGTTTTGAAGAGCGGGAGATGAGGCTGCGAACCCAGAAGTCTCCCACCAGAGCGGGAGGTTTGGGAAGCCTAATAACAAATGAGTTTAAATGAGAGCCAGTTTGATGTAGTAATTAAATGTGCGGACTCTTATCTGGGAGAACCGGGTTTGATTCCCCACTCCTCCACTTGCATCTGCTGGAATGGCCTTGGGTCAGCCATAGCTCTGGTAGAAGTTGTCCTTGAAAGGGCAGCTGCTGTGAGACCCCTCAAAGCCCCACCCACCTCACAAGGTGTCTGTTGTGGGGGGAGAAGATATAGGAAATTGTAAGCCGCTCTGAGACTCTGATTCAGGGAGAAGAGCGGGGTATAAATCTGCAAT
Organism: Heteronotia binoei; assembly: GCF_032191835.1. Taxonomy (NCBI): domain Eukaryota; kingdom Metazoa; phylum Chordata; class Lepidosauria; order Squamata; family Gekkonidae; genus Heteronotia; species Heteronotia binoei. The sequence continues at coordinate 18,560,847 of NC_083224.1, read as the reverse complement.
TCTTCTTCTTCTCACACCCCTGGATTAGACCAAAAAAGCACAACTTTTTACTTGAGCCCGTAAAGACCATACAAACGTCAAGCCAAAGTGCTCATGCAACATTCTCAATACCCAGGGGTTGTTTTGTAGAAAAATAGATGGTGGAGCTCATTAGCATAACTGATTAGCATATGCCGCCGCCCCCAGCCAAAAGCAAACCGATGCAAGAAAGGAGAGCCCCGGGCAAGTGAGACCTGCTTGGGCTGGCTAGAGATCCAGCCAGCCCAAGCAGGCATCACTTGCCTGGGGCTCTCCTGGGCTGCCCCTCTCCAGTCAAAAGGCCAGCAAGGCACCCGCCACCCAAAACCACATCAGAAGTGGAGAAAGGGTGGTGTGGGCTTCTCCAGGGGTTAATGAGGGCTGCTGGGGGCGTGGCAAAGCCCCTGGTGGCTGGCTGGCTGCCCGCTCTCCTAATCCAGGGATTGCTATGCAGCTGCACCTCCTATTCAATGGACAAGGTAGGTGGGGAGGAGGAGGCGGAACCCTCAGAAAGGTTCAGGAGCTGCACTGAATCTGAGGCCTGTCAATACTTCCCGGTGAAGGACCGAACTCCCAAAGAGAAATCAAGCAAACAAACAAGAAACCTGTTTCTATTCACATTCCTCTACCCCCCACACCCCACCCCAGGACTTCCTACTTAAAGCAATTAATTGTGCAAGCAGGACAGGCCTCCGCAAGCCCCAGTACGCCACAATGTCCAAGTGGACAATCACAGCTAAAAATATCCCTCTGACAGGAATTTGCCAGTATTGCGTTTGGGCTCAGTAGATGGAGAAGCTAAATATAGTGAAAGGGACGAGAGCAATTGAGAGTGGCTTGTTGACTTGGGTGGAAGAGGGGTTATTTTTAGGCTACAGAGCTAGGTAACTTATATGTATTTTTGAATAATGCCGAATGCTGGGTACCCACTGGGAAAAGCTTCTACGGCAGTTCCTCAGGCTTCCGTGATGCTCCATTTTGCTGGGCAGGCTTTTCTTTAGCTGCACGGGCTCCTTGGGAGGGGACAGTTCCAAAAATAGGGCTGCAATCGCCAAGCTGGGAAATTGCTGGAGATTTGGGGGGTGGAACCTGTGGATGGCGGAGTTTGGGGAGGGGAGGGGCCAGTTGGGTGGAGCGGTCAACTCTTACTTGGGAGAACCAGGTTTTATTCCCCACCCCTTCACATGCAGCTGCTGGAGTGACCTTAGGTCAGTCATAACTCTCTCAGAGTGTTCTCTCAAGAGCAGTTCTCTCAGCCCTTCCTACCTCGCAGCCCATACTCCCTCTAAGCTGTGAAGTCTTGTGAGCAAAAATTCTACTTTGTGAGCTACTGGCATGAAAGCTGTGAGCTACTGCATACATTAGCTTGCTCTGGGGCCATTTTTCCTGAGCTAAGGAAAAAATGTGTGAGCTGGAGGCTAAAAAACTGTGAGCTAGCTCACGCTAACTCAGCTTAGAGGGAACACTGCTCACAGGGTGTTTGTTGTGGGGAGGGGAAGGGGAAGGAGATTGTAAGTCACTCTGAACTCCTTCGGGTAATGAAGGGTAGGGTATAAATCCAAGGTCTTCTCCTTCTCCACAAGGTATACATGCCACAGAGTCCACCCTCCAATTCAGCCATTTTCTCCAAGAGAACTGCCGTCAGCAGTTTGGAGATCACTTGTACTTCCAGGAGATCTTCAGGCTTTACCTGGAGGTTGGCAACCCTATGTAAAACATTGTTTTTATCCTACCTTTCTTCCAATGAGCTCTTTCTGCTTATCCTCACAATAACCATGAGCAGGGCTTTTTTTTGTAGCTGGAGCTCCTTTGCATGTTAGGCCGCATGCCCCTGATACAGCCAGTCCTCCTGAAGCTCACAGTAGGCCCTGCAAGAAGAGCCCTGTAAGCTCTTGGTGGATTGGCTACATCATGGGGGCGTGGCCTAATAGGCAAAGGAGTTCCTGCTACAAAACAAGCCCTGACCATGAGTGGTAGGTTAGGATGAAGGAGACCGTGAGAGTGAGCAACTGGGGCCAACAGAACATTCTGTTCCACATGTGTTTGCACCCTCTAGTGGTCAATTCAATATTGCATCGCTGTATGTCCAACATATTTTCCCTGCATGCTGAAAAGCCCAGATTTAGATTTAAACTGACTGTCACGGTTGTTTGCTCAGCTGTATAGATCATTCCTCAAGGAGTCAGTAGACATTTCCCCTGAACAAAGACAACATGCAATTGTCTGATCAGGTGGCCAAACCATGGAGAGGGCTGGCCAGTACAGCAACTGATCTAGGAAGCCCACTGTGGCCAGAAAGAAGACCAACCCGGTGTTGTGGCTTTCATAACTTTAGTTTAGGGTTCCCAATTCTGGGTGGGAAAATTCTTGGAGCTTTGGGGGTGTATCCTGGAGAGAGTGTGGTTTGGGGAGCAGAGGGACCTCACAGAGTTCAATGCCATAAAGTTTCCGGGGGTACTACAATCTGGCAAGCTTACCTCAGTCTCTCATATGAACATAAGAAAAGCCATGTTGGATCAGGCCAATGGCCCATCCAGTCCAACACTCTGTGTCACACAGTGGCCAAAAAAACCAGGTGCCATCAGGAGCTCCACCAGTGGAGCTAGAAGCCCTCCCACTGTGCCCCCCCCACCTGCCCACGCACCAAGAATACAGAGCATCACTGCCCCAGATAGAGAGTTCCAACAACAAGAGTTCAAACTCTCAAACTGGCCCTGGATGAAATTTATGGATGCATATAACACGGATTTGAGCAGACTTCGGAGGATGGTGGAAGACAGGAGGGCCTGGCGTGACTTTGTCCATGGGGTCGCAAAGAGTCGGACTCCACTGTGCGAGTGAACAACAAAAAACATAATAACACAGAGGCCCAGGGATCGATTGTTTTCCACCATCAGCAGACAATTTTCCAGAGATGACAGGCTTGGTTCAGATAAGAACTGCTACACAGTGGGCTGACGCCAGTGGGAATCAGTACAACTTGACTGGCCTCTCCTTTGAACCTTCAGCGTGCACAGTGAGGAAACGCAACTTTGGGGTGTTTCGACATTTCAGCCCTGAAACTGTTTGCTCACTTTCAGCATCAAGGAGCTGGTTCTTCCGGAACTTGGAAGAACGGTAGAACAAAGCAGTAAACAAGCGCACCTTTAAGACCCAACTAAGTTTTATTCAGAATGTTTAGAAAAACAGTGTGAGACGCCCTCTGCTGGCTGTCTAGGAAAGAGCTTCAAGCGAAATTTGGAGGAAACTTTAGAAATGTGCTTCGGGGGCTTCTCCCCCCCCCCACCACCTTGTTTGTTTTCCTGTGTTGCCATTAAGGTTTTAAAATTATGCCCATATCAGAGCTCGTGTTTCTAATTTGTTTTTTACAGGATTTAGATACACCATTTATGTGGAATTCACACAAAAATAACATGGAGCAAAAATCTGTTCATTTTAACAGGGAAAATTGGGACAAAGAAATAGCAAAGGCACAAAAATATCCACCATCATTATCATCAAGGCTTTTTTTTTGTTGCAGGAACTCCTTTGCATATTAGGCCACATGCCCTTCCTTTGCATATTAGGCCACATGCCCCTGATGTAGCCAATCCTCCATGAGCTTACAGGGCTCTTCTTACAGAGCCTACTGTAAGCTCCAGGAGGATTGGCCACATCAGGGGGGTGCAGCCTAATATGTAAAGGAGTTCCTGCTACAAAAAGCCATTATTATTATTATGAATTATTATTTATTATTATTATTACCTGATCCTGATATGTTTTGCGTATGGCTTCATCAGAGGATCTGTTACAATCAAGAAGAATATACTCGTAAAACAAAAACCATTCTTAAAACAGGTGTAATCGGTACAATTCATCCAGAAGAAGTTTTCTAAAAATTAAGGTTAGAAATCATGGAAAACTGAAAAAGTCTTTTAGAAAAATAGGCATTAATATTATTTTATCTGGCAATCCTAATTTTATTCTGTATGGATTATGTATTCTTTTAATATGTAACCCGGCCGGCCCCCTGTCTTATATTCTTATATAGGCCAATAAAGGCTGTCTTGTGGGGAGGTATTATTTTAAAGGATTCCATAATAATTTTTCATGTGTGCATGCACATTTCTTCAGAGGCAGTATGTGAAGAAGTGTGCATGCACAGCAAAGCTTATACCCAGAATTAAACGTATCCGTCTTATAGGTGGCACTAGACTCAAGCTCTGCTTTCTGAACAACACAAGCTACCCACCCAAATCTGTCTTTTTTTACACCACAATGGTATGATTGGCAATCCAAGAATTCTGGTACTGGTGCACAGATGCTGTTACGTGACAGTGCGATCCTAAACAGAATTACACCTTCCAAAGCCCATCGGTTTCAGCAGACAGAGAAAGGTGTAACTTGGTTAAGGATTGCACTGTAAGCCCTGTTATGTATTGCGCCTTGCTCATAAACTGTTCTGTGTTCTGAACTCACATGCTGTTCTGAGCGTTAGTAACCGAAGCGTACTTCTACCCTCCCCATTTCAAATGCCTACGTTCCGATTGGCTGTTCTGTATGAACCGGCCGCTCGGGGCACTAGGCATGTATCAACGCACATGCAAATGAAGGATCCTGGAGAGACCAATAGGACGGATTCCCGCTAACTAAAAGGGGTGTGTCTTTCCTTCTCGGGAGAACCAGGTTTGATTCCCCACTCCTCCACCTGCACCTGCTGGAATGGCCTGGGTTAGCCATGGCTCTTGCAAGAGTTGTCCTTGAAAGGGCAGCTGCTGTGAGAGCCCTCTCAGCCCCACCAACCTCACAGAGTGTCTGTTGTGGGGGGAGAAGATATAGGAGATTGTAAGCCTCTCTGAGTTCAGAGAGAAGGGCGGGATATAAATCTGTAGCCTTCTTCTTCCCCAACTGTATATATTGCCTGTCTTGCCTGGTTGTTCTTTAGTTCAGAGTTTCTCGATAAAGAGTTATGTTTCTTACCCACAGCTGAACTAACTACATAATAAGCACCTTTTCAATTGACCCGCCACTGCCACAAAACCCAGAGATAAGGAGGGACAGAGTTTGCATTTCCTGTGAAATTCTTCCACGGCTCTTGGCGGAGTTTGCAAGGGTGGCCGTTCCCACGAAACTAGGCATGGTGCCATTTGCCAGTGGACCTAGCGGGGATCCCACCGCACTGCATCCCCAAAAAGCCCCCGCAATGTTCTGTCTCTTGCAGTCTCCCCTGCACTTCCAAGTTATCAATGCCATTGTGAAGAAATGATGGAAGAGTCCTGCCATATTTACCTGGCATGCTCAATTAATTGTGAATTCTTTATTATCACTAGAAGCGGCCAACACCTCCTGGAATTACATCTGTTTCCTTTGGAGGGCCACTTGTTTTAATTATAAATGGTTCCTCGGGCCTCCCCGAAGCCACTTAGAGTGAAATGTGTTGCACTTAAAACAAAAGCGAAAACATTGCCAGGGAGTGTTCCATCGCCATAACTGTTTGTCATGGTAATAGCTTGCGCCAGCATTACATTGTTCCCAGTCCAGGATGGTTTTACTGTGAGCCTTTTCGCACACATACCAGGGACAGAATATAGGGCTTTTATTTTTGTAGCAGGAGCTCCTTTGCATTAGGCCACACACCCCTGAGGTAGCCAATCCCCAAGAGCTTACAAGGCTCTTTTTGGTAAGCTCTTTAAGGATTGGCTACACCAAGGGGTGTGGCCTAATATGCAAAGGAGCTTCTGCTAGAATTCCACCCCTGCTTCTGCTTTGCTCCACGTCTGGTTGGTTTCCTACAAGTCAAATCCACACCCCCTTGATGTAGGCAATCCTCCAAGAGCTTACAGGGCTCTTCGCACAGGGCCTACTGTAAGCACCAGGAGGATTGGCTACATCAGGGGGTGTGGCCTAAGTCCCAGGTTTCTGTTCCTTGCTATGAGTGAGACAGGTGACATGTCACTATGAAAACCAGTCTCCATGGAGTAAAATGGAGTGCCCAGCAGACATTTCCCTCTGCCCACCCCCCTATTTTCTGATAATGCTGAAGCGGGAGGAGGGCCTCCAAACAGGGGATCCCCTGCAATAGCAATAAGATTTTACTTGTAGGAAACCAACCAGATGTGGAGCAAAGCAGAAGCAGGGGTGGAATTCTAGCAGAAGCTCCTTTGCATATTAGGCCACACCCCTTGGTGTAGCCAATCCTTCAAGAGCTTACCAAAAAGAGCCTTGTAAGCTCTTGGGGATTGGCTACCTCAGGGGTGTGTGGCCTAATATGCAAAGAAGCTCCTGCTAGAATGCCACCCCTGAGCAGAAGTATTAGCATGACATATTAAACAAATGCAAAAAAAAAAAAAAACCCACCACAAACAGTAGGAACATTTATAGGAACACACCGTATACACAGTGGTTCAGTCAACAGTTCTCAGCTCTTAAAATCATAGAATCATAGAGTTGGAAGGGACCTGCTTTGGAGGGTGGATTCTCCTTTCCTTCTCTTCCCTTAAAAGTTCATTGGTTCACAAATCTTGAACAGCAGAATAAACTGATTTATTTTCTTCTTTTTTGATACAAGGGCTAAAAGGACTGAGACAAATTTTGCAAAGGTAGAAAGGTAAGATGAAAATTTACTAGATAGTTGCTAAGATAGTTCCAGTTACACCTTGCTCACAAAATTAGCTCCCTACTTGGACTCCTCCAACCTACTTTAACTTCCTGGCTAGACTACTGTAATGTATTTTATATGGGGCTGCCCTTGAAGACAGTTCAGGAGCTTCAATTAGCATAGACTACAGCTGCCCACTGCACGGCTAGCTGATATGAATGTATTAACCTGTCACCTGAAAGAAGTCCACCAGGCTCCCTTCAGTGTGCTGTTGCTTAGTCCGGATAGGCTGGACCTTCCACTAATCAAATTAGGCAATTGCCTAGGGCGCTGGCCTTTGGGGAGCACTGAATTGGGTCCTCCCTCCATGTGACTTGGTGACGTTATCAGTGCAGGGAGGGGGATGCCAGAAGTTAGCCTTGCCTAGGGTGCCAGACAGTCTGGGGCCAACCCTGCTTCCAACTGTATCTATTACAGCGGATCTTTATTTCCTGTGCAAAAAAACTGTCTTGGATATGTCAAGAGATATTGCAGAGAGCCCTGACCTGGATAGCTGAGGCAAGCCTGATCTGGTGAGATCTCAAAAGCTAAGCAGCAAGTAGTTGGATGGGAGACCTTGGAATACCAGCAGTTGGGAGGCAGGGGCAGGCTTCGTTCAGCCATCGCCCCGAATATCCTCCAGGCCCCCAGTAGGGGTCAGTCACCAGAGATCGCCATGACTTCCAGGGGTACAAGCACATATGCACACAGGGGTGGAATTCTAGCTTAAGCTCACTTGCATATTAGGCCACACACCCCTGATGTAGCCAATCCTCTAAGAGCTTACAAGAAAGAGCCTAATATGCAAAGGAGCTCCTGCTAGAATTCTACCCCTGAATATAACGGATACAGAAATACCCCCAAAAAAGGAGAGATTGCAGACTGATCACTAGTTTTAAACTATGATCTCCGTAACCATTATGAAAAATGTTCATCCCCCACAAGAGGAGAAGAAGGAGCAGCATGACGACAATGAAGATCCTGTGAATTTAGGGGGAGGTGTTTGTGAGTTTCCTGCATTGTGCAGGGGGTTGGACTAGATGACCCTGTAGGTCCCTTCCAAGGCTATGATTCTATGACAATGACACACATTTCCCTGTGATGCCGGGGTGGTAAAAATGACACTCTTTGGGCACCACTCTGAACACTTTGAAGAAAAATCCAAGCGGGCAGCCGTGTTGGTCTGAAGCAGTTGAACAAAGCAGGAGTCAAGTTTCACCTTTAAGACCAACCAATTTTTATTTAGAGGAAAATTTAGAGAACTTTGGAGAAAAGTCAGGGCACAAAAATAAAAGATTCCTTTCCAGCAGTGAAATCCCCACATTACAGAAGCACGCAAGAATCCACCCTCCAGCTGTCTTGTGTTGAAGTTCAAAGTCCTTTTCTTTTTTCAAGTTCTGGCACTGTCTTGTACATCCCTGCGGGATATCTGCCTGCAGCCATCTGTGTGATCTTTTAGGCACCAGGCAAAATCTGTCCTGTTGATCCCAGCCTTTGATGGTTGAGTATTGTAAGGTACTGCGAATGGCTGATGGATCGGAAAGGTGACATAATTTTTAAAAAAACCACAGTTCATCTCAGCCTGCGGATGTATATGAATGTCCAGCATCTGGATTTTAAATTTCTCATACAACCTTGTCCCAAAGATGCAGAGAGAGGTGGAGTTTTCACAGGCTACCCAACAAATTCATGGTGAGCGTGGATTTGAACTTGGGTTTCTCCGGTTGCTGTTCTACTATTCTTCCCCACCACAGAGAAAGTCCCAATGAAAACTGCAAGACCTGAAAATGTAAGAACATAAGAGAAGCCATGTTGGATCAGACCAATGGCCGATCCGATTAGGGCTGCCAAACCCCCTGTCTGGGTGGGGGTTCTCCCACCTGGGAGGTTCCCAACCTGCCGGCCTACACTGGGCTGGAAGAGGGAACCTCCCCTGATGTAGCCGGCGTGATGACATCACCCACAAGTAATGCCATTGCGCTGGCAATGTCCCACACCAGCAGCACGAGGTATTTCCGGGAAAACTCTATGGTTTTCTCGGATGCTCTAGCAATTTGGGAGGGAAAGCTCTTTGGTAACTCAGAGACGGGGGGGGGGGGGGGGCAGACTTGGCAATCCTATATGCAGTCCAACATTCTGTGTCACACAGTGGCCAAAAACGCAGGTGCCATCAGGAGGTAGTTGTGAGGATAAAAACGGAGGAGAGAAGAATGATATACGCCACTTAGGAAGAAAGTAGCATATAAATAAAGCGAATGAAATTTAAAAGACCCATCTAAAGTTTTCAAAAACTTTTGCAAGTCTCTCTATTGGACAGATAAAAGAGCACAGTGTCCAAAATTTCTGCTGTAAAATCGATGTCCCATCCAAGTCATGCAAATGGAGATAACATGCATATATTTTATTACTTATGTGTATTATCTACTATGAATTGTGGTGCTGAAGAAGACTATTGGAGTGCAAGAAGTTCCAATCAGTCAGTCCTAAGGGAAATCAACCCAGACTGTTCCCTGGAAGGTCAGATGCTGAAGCTGAAGCTCAAATACTTTGGCCAACCAATGAGAAGGGAGCACTCACAGGAGAAGACCCTGATGCTGGGAAAGACAGGAGGCAAACGAAAAAGGGGACGACAAAAAAATGAGACGGCTGGACAGCGTTACTGACAGGGCTTTTTTAAAGCAGGAATGCTCAGGAACACAGTTCCGGCTGGCTTGGCATCAGAGGGTATGGCCTAATATGCAAATGAGCTTCTGCTGGGCTTTTTCTACAAAAAAGACCCCGATTACTGATGTAACTAACACAAATTTGAGCGGACTTCAGAGGATGGTGGAAAACAGGAGGGCCTGGCGGGACTTGCTCCCTGGGGTCGCAAAGAGTCAGACTCGACTGTGCGACTGAACAACAATTATCTACTTTGCTCCTGCTAGATGCAAGGGTGGGGAGAGTTTAGTTTAGTTTATTTGACTTATATCCTGCCCTCCGGGACAAGCAGACTCAGGGCCAAGCAGAGGGCTGGCAGGTCTTCTCCACTCCTCCTGCTCCATCCTGACATTTCCCCAGAGATTTTGTGTATTTATTAGTTTCAATTTTTATACTGTCCTTCCCTGTAAACATGGCTGTGCAAAGAAAGGTAAAACAACCATATTTGCACTAACGTAAGATTAAAACATTAAAATTACAATGAAATCACAACCGTCGATTTTTCAAGCTTCGCTTCACAGTCCTGAGGACTAGAAACTTATTTTTTTTTCATTGTTTTCATGAGGCTTAATTCTGAACCATATACCATTTCGACTTGATGCTTTTAGCCAGAGGTGCCAGGGACAAGACCTTGTGCATGCAGGAAAGAGGCTCTACCACTGAGCTATGGCTTCCACCCCATGGCTCTGTTAAAGCAGTGTAAGAAGGACGAGTGGCAGCAGACAACTTCAACAGGAACCAATTTTTAGAAACTGTAATTGGCTCTTCTTCAGCTTTTACAATTGGTGACTTTATCCCTGCCGGGCACCCAGGAACACGCTGCGCAGGCGCTGTCCGCTTTCGCGTTTCCCAGGTCTGTAACAGACTGGGGGAAGGCAAAACCGGTCGGGCAGCATCTGCACTCTGTGAAGCCTGCTTTCCATTGGGGAAGGAGCTGCGCGTGGGGAGCGGGGGCACCAGGCAGAGCCCCCTAGGCCAGGTGGCACCCTAGACGGCTGCCTGTTTGGCCTGCTCCCACACACCAGCCATGCCACTAAGATACAAGGTTTTCACACAAACGCAGGAGGTACTTAAATGAAGGGCTCCTGTCATATGCATTCTGATGCGGTACAGTCATAAAAGAGGACTGTACCACATCAGTACCAACATGGTTGGGTTGGCTGTGATCTAGGCTCAGAAATACCTGGAGATTTGGGGATGGGAGGGACTGAGGTGTGATGCCATAGAATCCACCTGCCAAAGCAGCAGCCCTTGTTTTGGGCAGGACTCACAGGAGCAGAGCTCCAGAACCTCTAAATTTTATTGTGCCCTTTCTTTCTCTCTACCCCCCCGCCCCCAAACACTTGCTTCTGGGCTCCATTGTTCAACCCCCCCCCCCCGTGAGAATTTGGCTGAACTCTTAAGATTTGACAAGCTTTTAAATATTCAACCCCCCCACCCCAAAAATGGGGAAATTAACCAAAGTGTATAAAGCAGACAAACGGAAATCTTCCTCATGCCGCTGTGGCCACATAGGAAAAAGTCATTTCAAAAGTATGATGGGAGTCTGGTTTTATTATGCCAATGATAATCCAAGAAGCATTTCAAGGTAGATTCTGAGCTGATAGAATTGAGCACACCTTCTGTTTCTGTCGGATGTGTGGCACATGCAAATGAGTTGCGCTAATGAGCTCCAGTACCTCTTTTTCTATTAAATGACCCCTGCAAAGTAGCCATTTTGTAATGTAATGTAATGTAAAATTTTTATTTATATCCCGCCCTCCCCCGCCGAAGCAGGCTCAGGGCGATCTCTGTTGCTGGAAGATCAGGGGTCGTTCTGTAGAAAAATAGGTGGTGCAGCTCATTGGCATATGCCGCACACCACCACCACCCAAAAGCAACCCGACGCAGGAAAGGAGAGCCCCAGGTGAGCGAGGCCTGCTTGCCAGCCCAAGCAGGCCTCACTCACCTGGGGCTCTCCTTGGCCAACCCCCCCCCCCCGACAGTCAAAAGGCCAGCAAGCCGCCCACCGCCCAAAATCACATAAGAAGTGGAGAAAGGAGGGCATGGGCTTCTCCAGGGGTTAATGAGGACTGCTGGGGGCGTGGCAAAGCCCCTGGCGGCTGGCTGGCTGCCCGCTCTCCTAATCCAGGGATCGCTATGCAGCTGCACCTACCGTTCAATGGACAAGGTAGGTAGGTGGGGAGGAGGGAGGGCTGTCAGAAAGATTCAGGAGCTGCACTCCTGTGAGCTCCTGCTGAATTCAAGGCCTGGTTGTAATCCCAGGAGATCTCCAGCCACCACCTGGAGGCTGGCAACCCCACATGAGTCTGCAGGGCAACATCTCTTGTTCACAAGGCTCAAGGATTGAGTGGTCATGCTCTTGGTAGGTATAATATAGCGGGTTCAAGGCGAGGAGGAGACAGGGTTGCAGTGACCATAGCTCTCTTTATTATTTATAGCGTGGTAACGGCTGAACTCAAAGACTGCTCGACTGGGCCGACGGGTCCCCGCGCTGGGACGCCATTGGATCATTCAAACCAGCATGGGTTCTGTGATTGGTGCAGGGCAGCAGGGGTTTGGATCCTACTGCCTATTGTTCCTGAGTCCCCATGCTCAGTCCTCAAGGCTCCAATGAACCAGGCAGGAACATTAGCAATAGCAACTTTAGTCTGCATACACAACAGTAGGGTTCAACCTCATTCTCAGAATTCCAAGTGATGTCCTTCGGAGGTTCTGTAAAATGAGTTCAAAGGTTCCCCCCGTGCGCACTCGAGATACACCGTCATAAACCAAAGTGCAGCGCCAACTGGGAGCCATATTAATTATCATCAAGGTAGCAATAATGCCTCGTGGGTTAATAACAGGAAATTAAGGTTTATTTAAGGTAGCGCAGAAGACCATAAACTGCCCTTCTCTGCCCACCGGGAAGCGATCGGTAGCTGCAACAGGCATGCCAGAGGCATAAACGGCAACGCTGGGGAGGTTGGTTGATTGGTTGGTTACTGGATCCCCACACTGGTCACCTTTCACAACAGGCTTTGCTTTGCTTTTGGAATGAGGGGGAAATCCATGCACAATCTCCTCCCCACCCACCCCCCACCACCACCGTGCTAGATCTGTAATAGAAGGTACTTCCACATAGAGGTTTTTTCCTGGATAGTTAAACATAGACCCCTGTGCAAGCACTCGAGTCATTACCGACCCTCTCCTCTGCTGCCAACTTTTCTGCTCATCGCTTCCACTCTGACTCAATCAGAGTGTTGAGCTCTTTAAATGAAATAATCAGGAGGAAAGCGAGTCCACTGGATAGGACATTTGTGCCAAGGGGCCAGGGCCGGCTCTGCCACTAGGCAAACTAGGTGATAGCATAGGGCGCCAGCCTTCTGGGGGTACTGAACTGGGCACCTGCCATATGACTCGGTGATGCTATCAGTGCAGCGAGGGGGGCAACAGAAGTTAGCCTTACCTAGCATGCCAGACAGTCTAGGACTGGCCCTGCAAGGGGCGAAATCAAATGAGAAGGTGGCCATTTTCTTATCAAGAGGGGATTGGATAAGCATCTGGAGCAGAGGTCCATCAGTGGCTATTAGCCACAGCTTATCATTGGAACTGTCTGGGGCTATGATGGTCTGTATTCTTGGTGCTGGAGGGGGGCACAGTGGGAGGGCTTCTACTGTCCTGGCTCCACTGGTGGACCTCCTGATGGCACTTGGGTTTTTTGGCCACTGTGTGACACAGAGTGTTGGACTGGATGGGCCATTGGCCTGATCCAGCATGGCTTCTCTTAGGTTCTTATTTCTGAGGCAGTGATTCTCTGTATTCTTGGTGCTTGTGGAGGACACAGTGGAAGGGCTTCTAGTGTCCTGGCCCCACTGGTGGACCTCCTGATGGCACTTGGGTTTTTTGGCCACTGTGTGACACAGAGTGTTGGACTGGATGGGCCTTTGGCCTGATGCAACATGGCTTCACTTAGGTTCTTACGTCTGGGGCAGTGATGCTTTGTATTCTTGGTGCTTGTGGGGGACACAGTGGGAGGGCTTCTACTGTACTGGCCCCACTGGTGGACCTCCTGATGGCACTTGGGTTTTTTGGCCACTGTGTGACACAGAGTGTTAGACTGGATGGGCCATTGGCCTGATCCAACATGGCTTCTCTTAGGTTCCTACGTCTGGGGCAGTGATGCTCTGTATTCTTGGTGCTTGTGGGGGACACAGTGGAAGGGCTTCTAGTGTCCTGTCCCCACTGGTGGACCTCCTGATGGCACTTGGGTTTTTTGGCCACTGTGTGACACAGAGTGTTGGACTGGATGGGCCTTTGGCCTGATCCAACATGGCTTCACTTAGGTTCTTACGTCTGGGGCAGTGATGCTTTGTATTCTTGGTGCTTGTGGGGGACAAAGTGGGAGGGCTTCTACTGTCCTGAACCCACTGGTGGACCTCCTGATGGCACTTGGGTTTTCTGGCCACTGTGTGACACAGAGTGTTAGACTGGACGGGCCATTGGCCTGATTCAACATGGCTTCTCTTATGTTCTTATGTAACACAGAGTGTTGGACTGGATGGGCCTTTGGCCTGATCCAACATGGCTTCTCTTATGTTCTTATGTTCTAGGAGTGGAGTGACTCTTAGGGTTGCCAGCTGCCAGATGGGATAAGAAAGAGGGTGAAGGTTACAAAAGAGGATACATAGAAAATACCATTGGTATAATTACTCCAAATAATGAAATACACATATCCAAAAATATAGGAACTGTTAATGGCGTCAATGAATTCTTATCCAAATTAGTTAACTGTCATGACATAAATCCAAAGGAACCCTGTGTGTATTCACAAATCCAAAAGACTTTTCTCCAGTTCAAACTCAGTTCATACTTTCCAATTCAAGTGCAGTTTATACATGAATGTTGCAGAAAGAGGGATAAATCCCATTAATAATAAAGTATTATATCTTCGCTTTTAAGGTACCAAGACCACATCTGAGGGAAGCTGCAAATATAGCCCTGAACATGACTAAGAACTTGTTTCATGAATGGTAGATTTGTTAATATTGCTGCAGTCTGAGCTTTCTGCTCACGACCTGAGTTCGATCCCGGTGGAAGCTGGAGTCAGGTAGGCGGCTGAAGGTCAACTCAGCCTTCCACCCTTCTGACGTCGGTCAAATGAGTCCCCAGCTTGCTGGGGGGAAAGTGTAGATGACTGGGGAAGGCAATGGCAAACCACCCCATAAAAAGTCTGCCGTGAAAATCTCATGATGCAACGTCACCTCAGAGTCAGAAATGACTGGTGCTTGCACAGGGGACTACTATATATATACCCCAGCTTCCGTCGGGATTGAACTCAGGTCGTGAGCAGAACAGGTCCTGCTGGGAAGAAGTGGTGCACAAAACAAGTCCCACCAAGGTGGGAGCGGGGGATCCCCCAATTTCACGGGCTCCAGCCCACCACTGGCCAGTTGGCCAGCAGGGGGGAACTCCATCCCCAACAGCCACAACCCAGCATGACATCCTCACTGTGATGACATCATACGGAAGTGACATCATCAAGCCAGGTGTATTGCACGACAACTCTCTGGTATTTTGGGCAAAACTCTGGGGTAACCATAGAGTGCAACATCCCCAGCATGGTGACATCACTTGTGTGACATCACCACATTGAGGATGCCCTGCCCATCACTCCGGGGAAGTTCCTCCCATTCCCCGCTGGCGAAAGACTCGGACCTAGCAATGCTACTCCAAAGCAGCCATTTTCTCCAGGCAAACTGATCTCTATTTTCTGGAGATCTGTTATAATGGCTGGAGATCTCCAGGCCCCACCCAGAGACTGGCAAACCTAGCCACGTGCTATAGGGTTGCCAAGTACGATTCAAGAAATATCGGGGGACTTTAGGGGTGGAGCCAGGAGACTTTGGGGGTGGAGCCAGGAGACTTTAGGGGTGGAGCCAGGAGACTTTGGGGGTGGAGCCAGGAGCAAAGGTGTGACAAGCATAATTGAACTCCAAAGGGAGTTCTGGCCATCACATTTAAAGGGACCACGCTCCTTTTTAATTCCTTCTCTCCATTGGAAATAATGAACAATAGGGGCACCTTCTTTTGAGGCTCATAGAATTAGACCCCTGGTCCAATCTTTTGGAAACTTGGAGGGTATTTTGAGGAGAGGCATCCAATCCTAAGCTGAAAATTTGGTGATTCTATCTTAAAAAAAAAAAAAACCAGCCCCTCCCCAGAGCCCCAGATACCCACAGAACAATTCTCCGTTATACCCTATGAGAATCGGTCTCCATAGGGAATAATGGAGTGCACAGTAGACATTTCCCCCCCCCCCTTCATTTCTGATGACCCTGAAGCAGGGAGAGGTCCTCCATACTGGGAGATCCCCTGCCCCCACCTGGGGATTGGCAACCCTAGCTATGGATGTTCTACCTATACCATGGCTTATGCCACGCTTGACCTCCAAAGACAACTCACAAGGCATGCAGATCAACAACTGTGGCCGAAGCCATTTCCCTTCAAAGATTCCAATTTCCAGGGCTTTTCTTTGTAGCAGGAACTCCTTTGTAGATTAGGCTGCACCCCCCTGATGTAGCCAATCCTCCTGGAGCTTACAGTAGGTCCTGTATGAAGAGCCCTGTAAGCTCTTGGAGGATTGGCTACATCAGGGGTGTGTGGCCTAATATGCAAAGGAGTTCCTGCTACAAAAGAAAAGCGGTGCTTGAAATGTCTTCAAAAATATCCATTCGGTGATTAATCGGGTCAAAAAACTCTGTTAGTTTTTAAAGTTCAGCGATCCCGCAGCAGCCCCTCCTCCCCCCCCTCCCCCCCCCCCCCGCATCATCCCCCTGCTTTTAAAATTAGGAGTAATGCATTTGATCAAGCTCATTTGGAATGTGGAATCCTGTCTTCTCCCAGGAGAGTCATTTATATTGCTCAGCCTTGCCTTGAACTGATTAAAACGAGCAGGCTTGCCAGCTCCCATTATCTCAGGGAGCCTAAAAGGTAACGCTGAGCCGAAGTGAGAGCCGGCGGTGCTGAGTGATCCTTCCCAGGTGCCTCCGTGCCATTGTCCAAGCAGGCGAGGTTCCCCCCACCGCAGTGGTCTTGGGATACATTCCCAATGAGGTCGTGTCTTGCACTGCCAAGGGGCGTGTGGGAACGCCGTGGTGACAATGCCCAGGGGCTGCCGGACAGCCATTTGGACAGTTGGTCCGGCAATGTAATTTGTAAAGCTCTGAGATTATAAATAGGGTTGCCAGCCCCCAGGTGGGAAGGGAAGCAATAGCTCTGTGTATAGGATACCTCTTGTGTAATACAAAATGTTAGAATCATAGAGTTGGAAGGGACCTCTAGGGTCATCTAGTCCAACCCCCTGCACAATGCAGGAAACTCGCAAACACCTCCCCCTAAATTCACAGGATCCTCATTGCTGTCAGATGGCCATCTAGCCTCTGTTTAAAAACCTCCAAGGAAGGAGAGCCCACCACCTCCCAAGGAGGAAGCCTGTTCCACTGAGGAAACTCACAAATCCCTCCCCCTAAATTCACAGGATCTTCATTGCTGTCAGATGGCCATCTAGCCTCTGTTTAAAAACCTCCAGAAAAGGAGCCCACCACCTCCCGAGGAAGCCTGTTCCACTGAGGAAACTCACAAATCCCTCCCCCTAAATCCACAGGATCTTCATTGCTGTCAGATGGCCATCTAGCCTCTGTTTAAAAACCTCCAAGGAAGGAGAGCCCAGCACCTCCCAGGAGGAAGCCCGTTCCACTGAGGAAACTCACAAACACCTCCCCCTAAATTCACAGGATCTTCATTGCTGTCAGATGGCCATCTAGCCTCTGTTTAAAAACCTCCAGAAAAGGAGAGCCCACCACCTCCCAGGAGGAAGCCTGTTCCACTGAGGAAACTCACAAATCCCTCCCTCTAAATTCACAGGATCTTCATTGCTGTCAGATGGGCATCTAGCCTCTGTTTCAAAACCTCCAAGGATGGAGAGCTCACCACCTCCCAAGGAGGAAGCCTGTTCCACTGAGGAACCACTCTAATGGTTAGGAAGTTCAAAGAACCGTAGAATTGAAAGGGACCTCCAGGGTCATCTAGTCCAACCCCCTGCACAATGCAGGAAACTCACAAACACTTCCCCCTAAATTCACAGGATTTTCATTGCTGTCAGATGACCATCTAGCCTCTGTTTAAAAAACTTCAAGGAAGGAGAGCCCACCACCTCCTGAGGAAGCCTGTTCCACTGAGGAATCGCTCTAGCAGTCAGAAAGTTCTTCCTAATGTTGAGCCGGAAACTCTTTATTCATATTATTGTTATTTTATTCATATCAAAGAATTCGCATTACTGCTTTATCCAAACTAATTTTCCCATTCTTATGCTTCACTCATCACACTAGAAATACCGTAATTTTTACATCATTTTCTCAGCACTTGCGAAACAGGAGCTCTTTAGACCTGTCGTGCCTGTAAGCTGGTTGTGATAATTGAATGTTTTTCAATATCTCCTGCATGCATTGTGCAAATCCGGAATATCTGTGCACTTTTATGAAAGCCTGGATTAATGAACTTCTATAAACTTTGGAATTTTTTTATATGAATAAAGAAATCAATTTTCTACAACAATTGAAGAAAGCATCTTTACTGGACATTGTTTGAGAACACTTTGTATTTCACAAGAGGTATCCTATACACAGAGCTATTGCTTCCCTTCCAATCTTTTGTCCGTGTGGCTTTTTTGTGTTGCATAATCCCCAGGTGGGGGCAGGGGATCCCCCGGTTTGGAGCTCCCCCTCCTGCTTCAGGGTCATTGGAGACCGGGGGGGGGGGGGGGGGGGAGGGGAATGTCTGCTGGGCACTCTATTCTTTCTATGGAGATTTATTCCCATAGGAAATGATAGAGAATTGATCCGTGGGTATCTGGGGGGGTTGTTTTTTAAGTTAGAGGCACTGGATTTTCCATATAGCATCCAGTGCCTCTCCCCAAAATACCCCCCATGTTTCAAAAAGATTGGACCAGGGGGTCCAATTCTATAAGCCCCAAAGAAGGTGCCCCTATCCTTCATTATTTCCTATGGAAGGAAGGCATCTAAAAGGTGTGCGGTCCCTTAAAATGTGATGGCCAGAAGTCTCTTTTGAGTTCAGTAATGCTTGTCATCACATCCTTGCTCCTGGCTCCACCCCCAAAGTCCCCAGATATGTCTTGAATTGGACTTGGCAACCTAGGGTTGCCAAATCCAATTCAAGAAATATCTGGGGACTTTGGGGGTGGAGCCAGGAGACTTTGGAGGTGGAGCCAGGAGACATTAGGGGTGGAGCCAAGATCAAGGCTGTGACAAGCATAATTGAACTCCAAAGGGAGTTCTGGCCATCACATTTAAAGGGACGGCACACCTTTTCAATTCCTTCCTTCCATAGGAAATAATGAAGGATAGGGGCACCTTCTTTGGGGGCTCATAGAATTGGACCCCCTGGTCCAAACTTTTTGAAACTTGGGGGGTATTTTGAGGAGAGGCACTAGATGCTATACTGAAAATTTGGTGCCCCTAACCCAAAAAACAGCCCCTCCAGAGCCCCAGATACCCGTGGATCAATTTTCCATGATTTTCTATGGGAATAAATCTCCATAGGGAATAATAGAGTTCTCAGCAGACATTTCCCTCCCCTCCCCCCGCTTTCTAATGACCCTGAAGCAGGGGGAGGGTCTCCAAACCGGGGGATCCCCTGCCCCCACCTGGGGATTGCCTACCCTATGGCAACCCTAATTATAGACGACGCAGAGATAGAACTATTTCTCCGCTCTTAATCGTTTTAGCGTGTCTGATGTCTAGGCTTCCCAACCCTCCCGCCCTGGCGGGGGACCCCAGGATTTCCAGCCTCTTCCCCCGCTCCCCAAAAAAATGGAAGCGGGGGGAGGGGGAAACGGCGCCAAGGAGCGCGGCGAGCCGCCCCATCTCGGAGCGGGCGACGCCGCTGCGGGGCTACCGCCTCTTCTCCGCTCACTGTAGCTGCTCCTCCGAGATGGGCTCAGCCTGAGCCCATCTCGGAGGAGCAGCTAAGATGAAGCTGAGAAGAGGCGGCAGCAGCGCAGCGCCATCGCCCGCTCCGCCTCTGAGGTAGAAACAGAGAAGGGGAGGGTGGAGGCAGGCCAGGAGCGTGGCAAGCCGCGAATCTGGGTCCTTCTAGGTGCTCCTTGGCGCCGTTTCCCCCCCTCCCCGCAAGCTCCACCCCAGTGTCTCCTGGCTCCACCCCCAAAGTCTCCTGGCTCCACCCCCAAAGTCCCCAGATATTTCTGAAATTGGACTTGGCAACCCTACTGATGTCCAGGGCTTTTTTTGTAGCAGGAACTCCTTTGCCTATTAGGCCACACACACCCTGATGTAGCCAATCCCCCGAGAGCTTACAGGGCTCTTCATACAGGTCCTACTGCAAGCTCCAGGAGGATTGGCTATATCAGGGATGTGTGGCCTAATACACAAAGGAGTTCCTACTACAAAAATGCCCTGCTGATGTCGCTGGTCATTTCTGTGGCAAACCTTTCTTCCCCCTCCCCAGTTCAAAGGTACGGAAAAGAATTTCTTTGTTTTCAGGGCTTTTTTGTAGCAGGAACTCCTTTGCATATTAGGCCACACACCCCTGATGTAGCTAGTCCTCCTGGAGCTTACAATAGGTCCTGTGCAAACAGCCCTGTAAGTTCTTGGAGGATTAGCTACATCAGGGGTGTCTGGCCTAATTAGCCCCGGTGCTTTGGGTTCTTGCGCCCCAGGCTGAACCCCACGCCTCCGCCCCCCAAGTGGTATATTCGTGCGATGGCCAGAAATCCCTTGGGAGTTCAATTGTGCTTGTCACAACCTTGCTCCTGGCTCCACCCCCAATGTCTCCTGGATCCACCCCCAAAGTCCCCAGATATTTCTTGAATTGGACTTGGCAACCCTACCCCTCTGGGAAACCTCTGATGTGCCCCTGCCCTACGCAGCACATGTTTTCTGAGTGGGGGGTTCCAAAAGCTGCACCCTGTCACGGCTGGGGCCGGGTCAGGCAAAGTCCAGAGGCAGGCCGAGGTCTGTAGCCAGCAAGCAGGAGTGTCCGAGGTGCCAAATCCAAATCGCTGTGCAAGTATCGCAGGTCCAAGGTCCAGAAGCCGAGGTCAGGGAGTCCAGAAGTCAAAAGCCAAAGTCAGGGAGTCAGGAACCAAAGTCAAGCCGGAGTGGATGCTAGAACATCAGGGAGATGACTAGTTGCTTCCGCAAAGCCTCCTCCCAAAGCCCAAAGCTATATAGCCCTCTGCTGGCTGTTGCCCATTTGGGCTAATTGCTGGCTCTGGGCGGCAGCCAGGATCCTGTTACAACTCAAGCATCCTTGCTCTAAGGAGGGCCAGAATCCTCTCAAAACTCAGGACTCAGGGAGCGTCTTGCTTGTGAGCGTGCCGCCCTCCTCCGATCCCTGAGGTCCTGACGGAGGCGGTCACGCACACGAGCCACCCGAGAGGGCGAGGCAGGGGGGCTGGGATCTTCTTCAGCAGGAGGCAGGGGTACTGGTGCAGGTGGCAGGGGTACAGTTTCCTTGGCAGACTCGTCTTCCTCTGCAGGGTCCCCAGCACCCATGACACACCCTAGATGAGAAAAAAAATAACCCTGCTTCACCATCCAGGAGACCACTCAGGTTTCCAGTTCCAGGTTGGGAAAATCTCAAAGATTTAGAGGCAGAGCTGAAGTTTTGGGAAGGGTGGAGTTTGGGGAGGGAGTTTGGCGGGAACATGATATCACAGAGTCTATCTTCTGAAGCGGCCATTTTCTCCAGTGGAACCCGTCTCTGTAGACTGGAGATCAGCTGCGATCTCAGTTAATCGCCACGCCCTGCCTGGAGATCGGCAATGCTGATTTTCATAGTGATCCTTCTAACAGCTACAGATGCCAGCCTCGGTGGGGGAGGGGGGAATCTCCCAGAATTGCAGCTGATCTCCAGACCACAGAGTTCTGTTCCCCTGGTGGAAATGGATGCTTTGGAGGGTGGACTCTATGATACTGTACCCTACTGAATTCCCTGTACTCTCCCATCTCCACCCCCAAATCTCCAGGAATTTCTCAACCTGGATCTGGGAACCCTATGGCCTCTACCCTCCCCACCAGTGGGGAGGGGGAAGAGCCTGGTCATCTTAGTAATAGCCCTGCAAAATAGGCCAGTGTTATTATCCCTGTTATACAACAAAAAGAATGAAAACAGTACAAAGACTAGGGCTGCCAAGTTCCCAATGGAGGCAGGAGATCTCCCGCTTTGGTGGGCCCCAACTTACCAGCAGGGAGGAGGCTGCCAGGGGGATGCCCCCCCCCACAAAGAGCCCTGTCACTGTGCAGCATGTGCCGTGTCCAGAAATTACATATCGCGCCAGGCACATCACACGGGTCGTTTTCGCACTCACCTTCCGCCGGCGCGACCCCCTTCTTCACCGCGCAGGATCTGCGCGGATTTCACACTAAACGCTGTGGAGCAGCCAGAAAAGCCGGAAGCTCCCGTCGCAAAAGCCGCGCAAACGCCAAACTGCTTTTTGGCGGTTTCAGTTTGAGCGGCTTTTGCGCCGGGAGCTTCCGGCTTTTCTGGCTGCTCCGCAGCATTTAGTGCGAAATCCGCGCAGATCCTGCGCGGTGAAGAGGGGGGTCGCGCCGGCGGAAGGTGAGTGCGAAAACGACCACGGTGAGGCTCTAGGAATTCACAGGCAACTCTATGGTTTCACGAGGGGACGTTCTAGCAATTTGAGGGGAAACTCTATGGTACCACAGAGCCCCCCCCCCCAAAAAAAATTGCTAGAGTGTCCCCACGTGAAACCACAGAGTTTTCTGTAAATTCCTAGAGTGTTCCTGCACGACATGCCCAGCACAATACATCTCTTCCGGGTGACATCATTGTTCTGTGCATGCTGTGTGTATGCGGAAAAAAAGTCCCCCATTGGCAGCCATGTGGGATTTGGCAACCATAACAAAGACCCATTCCATCTTTTGACCCAGTTCCCTCTACTTACACTCTCCTAGAATGATTACGGCAGGGTGGAAAGTATCATGTAGAAATCAAATAAGCACATAGGCTGGGATTTTCAGGAACAGTCCATTAAATAACAGGAACTTTATCACACCGGGGCTAATCCCCGGCCCCAAACAATGCGTTTCCCACTTCCCTATCACATGATAAGATAATAGCCCCCATCTCGTTGCAGGAGATTTTACAGGCATTCGGTACAGAGAGCAAGACAGAAACACCATCTGTGTCAGCCGGGACGACCGCCGGAGAGAAAGCCCCTGTCATTATCGTTATTTAGCTTAATGGTTAATAGCGGCTCATTTTCCCCTCCCCCCTTCAACTGAAATGGCAAATACTAGAAGTTCTATGGGTTTCCAGTTGCTTGGGCCCGAAGGGTGAGGAAGCAAAGCACTTTTCACAAATAGTCCTTGAAGATGAAAGTCCATGGCTTACTCTACAAATCATCTGGGCCTGCCCCACATCATACAAACACAACATCCGTCACATTTCTGCTCCAGCGTACGGTCAGCGTTAAGAGAGGCAAACAGCTAATGAAACAACATCTCTTGAAAGAGATCCGTTAACGATCCACAAGCAGAGGAATCTGCCTTAAACAGAATTAGACCTTTGGTGCATCGAGGTCAGTATTGTCTACTCAGATTGGCAGCGGCTCTCCCGGGTCTCAGATGGAGGCCTTTCACTCCACCTACTGCCTGGCTGTTTACTGGAGATGTCGGGGATTGAACCTGGGACTTTCTGCAGATGCTCTACCACTGAGCCACGGCCCTTCCCAAACTGTAACTGGACAGTTTCAAAATGTCAAAGGCAAATCACGTCACAGAGCAGTCAACAACAAATAGGGGCACCAGACTCCAGGTGGGACCTGGGGATCCTCAAAATTACAGCCAGGGCTTTTTTTTTTTGTCGCAGGAACTCCTTTGCATATTAAACCACTCCCCTCTGATGTAGCCAATCCTCCGGGAGCTTACAGAGCTCTTCGTACAGGGCCTGCTGTAAGCTCCAGGAAGATTGGCTACATCAGGGGTGTGTGGCCTAATATGCAAAGGAACTCCTGCTACAAAATGAGCCCTGGTATGGATTGTACCACATTGAGGTCCCTGTCCTCGCCAGGCTTGTCACGCAACTCACCGAATCCACCAAACCCGACGCGCAGGACACTTGGACCAAGGGAGGGAAGGCGTCGGCTGTATTGTGTCTATCGAACACTGAGGGGGCAGATTTGCTGACAGCGTCTCCAGGCACCCTCCCTTAAAAAGGGGGAGGAAGGGCAGCAATGGTTGTGTTTTCCTGGATGTGAGCAGTGGCTTGGACACTATTACTGGTATGACTACATATAACTGTCACCCACAGTTCTGACATCAAGACACACTTGTCCTTGATATCGTGGAATATAAGAGGGTGGCATTGCAGATTGAGGGAGATCAGTGCTTTAGGTTTTATGAGTAAATGCGATATAATTCTCTGCCAGGAAACATGGTGTGTAGATAGGGTTGCCAAGTCCTCTTCATCCCCCAGCGGGGGCACATTCTTGTGCGCAATGCATGCGTGACAAAATGACATCACCCAGAAGTGATGTCATTGAAATGGCGGCACTCACATGGGGCCGCTGTAGGCGTTTCCAGGAAAACTCTATGGTTTTCCCGGATGCTCTATCTATTTGGGAGATTAAAACTCTATGGTGCCTATTGTACCATAGAGTTATACCTTCCAAATGGCTAGAACATTTGGGGAAACCATAGAGTTTTCCCAGAAACGCCTAGAGCGGCCCCATACGGGCACCACCATTTCGATGATGTTACTTCCGGGTCGGCCCAATGTGCGTTGGCAGGATGAGAACCTCCCGGGCAGGAGATTCCTCACCCGGACTGGGGACTTGGCAACCCTATGTGTAGAGGATCCATCCCTAAGTGGTTGTAACACTTCTGCCCTTCCAGCTAGGGTTGCCAAGTCCAATTCAAGAAATATCTGGGGACTTTGGGGGTGGAGCCAGGAGACATTAGGGGTGGAGCCAAGATCAAGGCTGTGACAATTGAACTCCAAGGGGAGTTCTGGCCATCACATTTAAAGGGACGGCACACCTTTTCAATGCCTTCCTTCCATAGGAAATAATGAAGGATAGGGGCACCTTCTTTTGGGGCTCATAGAATTGGATCCCCTGGTCCAATCCTTTTGAAACTTGGGGGGTCTTTTGGGGAGAGGCACTAGATGCTATACTGAAAATCTGGTGCCTCTACCTTTAAAAACAGCCCCCCCCCAGAGCCCCAGATACCCACGGATCAATTCGCCATGATTTTCTATGGGAATAAATCTCCATAGCGAATAACAGAGTTCCCAGCAGACATTTCCCTCCCCTCCCCCCGCTTTCTGACGACCCTGAAGCGGGGGGAGGGCCTCCAAACCGGGGGATCCCCTGCCCCCACCTGGGGATTGGCATCCCTACTTCCAGCACAGGTTTCGGAGCATGACAGAGCAAAAAGGGGCCTTTGAATTCTAATTCCCTCTGTGTTTCAATTCAATTCCACTTCCACACTATGATCATATTGCGTAAGCTGTTATGCTTGTGATTTATAATATCCATTGTCCTCCCCAGGCTCCCCCCCCCCCAAATCTCCAGGGGTTTCTCAACCCGGAATTGGCACTCCTCCCCACCCCCCACCCCAAGTCCTTGTGGGGAGGAGCAGATCTGAACTGGAGCCTGTTGTTCTGTTAATGTATCCTTCCCACATTTTTTTTTAATAGCTGTAAAACAAGGGAGCAATTAGGGAAAATCCACTTTCATTTCTCTTTGGGGTGAGTTGTATATTTAATGGTGCCAACCAAATCCAAATAGGGAGGGGGGGTGCGGCGGGGAGCCAGGCTTCTTATCTGGGGTGATAAGACTCACAAGCTCCTTTGGGTTATTACACACCAAATAACCTCTGTGTTTGATTCCTGCCACTTGGATCTCTGGTTCACATCAGGAGCCAGGGTTGATATTTGGTTTTCAAAAAACACGAGAGCTTTAGGAAAACAGGAGAATCCATTGTGTTGGGTAAGTGAAACAGAGCGGGGTTGTCAAAACAACATGTTTCCCTCTTTTAGGATGAGGTGACTGAGACCACTGGCTAGAGATGGTGTGCCTTCATAAAATCAAAATCTCCTGGTTTAAATTTCATCTCAGGCATGCCCAGGTGGCCTCAAGTAGCCTGCTAGCCTCCCCTTTCTACCTGCAATGAATAACTGTACCATCCTACCACAAAGGGATGTTGTAAGGGGTTCAGAGCTGACTGATGTGAGAGAAGTTTAGCACTTAGGAAAAACGCTTAATTCATTTCCTTATTTATTAAAAACTCTTTTCTCCCACCTGCCTTTCTCCAGGGATTCATGGCAGCCTACCAAAGAAATGAGGGAGGTATCATGTTTGGCTCTGCCTCCCACGGTAACCATTTTGTTTTTGGGTCCACCTCCTATAGTGGCCATTTTGGGATGGCAATCACTACTCCCTCTCAAAATTCCAAAGGTACCCAGAGGCTCAAGAAAAGGTTGCAGACCATTGTTCTGTTTTGAGACTCGTGCAGATACAAGAAGGAGCAAGTATTCCTGTAGATACGTGTGCCTCAAGTCATGACTAAGCAACAGCACACTGAAGGGAGCCTGGTGGACTTCTTTCAGGAGACAGGTTAATACATTCATATCAGCTAGCCATGCAGTGGGCAGCTGTAGTCTATGCTAATTGAAGCTTCTGAACTGTCTTCAAGGGCAGCCCCATATAAAATACATTACAGTAGTCTAGCCAGGAAGATAAAGCAGGTTGGAGGAGTCCAAGTAGGGAGCTAATTTTGTGAGCAAAGTGTAACTGGAACTATCTTAGCAACTATCTAGCAAATTTTCATCTTACCTTTCTACCTTTGCAAAATTTGTCTCAGTCCTTTTAGCCCTTGTATCAAAAAAGAAGAAAATAAATCAGTTTATTCTGCTGTTCAAGATTTGTGAACCAATGAACTTTTAAGGGAAGGGTAAAGAAGGAAAAGAAAGGAGAATCCACCCTCCAAAGCAGTCCTTTTCTCCAGTGGATCTGATATCTGTCACCTGAAGATCATTTCCAGTTCCAAGAGCTCTTCAGTCCCCACCTGAAGGCTGGAAACCCTACCTATCACATTCATTGAACACTTCAGAGTGTCTAAAGTACAATTCATACCTTATCTCAAAAAACTCTTTCAGTAGTGTTATTATCCTCATTGTTAAGGTGAGTGGCTGAGGCCAAGGAGCTCAAGGTAGCGTACATGGCCTCTCTCCTCCCCTTTCCCCCACCATTTATCTTCACAGTAATCCTGTGAGGTAAATCGGGCTGAGGGAGAGTGATCAGCCCAAGGTCACCCCCACCACCACCACCACCACCCCGAACTTCATAGATGAAAGGCAAATTTTTGAACGAGGGATTACCTAGTTTAAGTCCACTAGCTGATGTGCCCAGGGTTAACCCTGGTTGACATGTTGGGCTGAGTCCTGTAGAACCATCTTGGAGGCCCTAATCAAGTGGAAAGGCGGCATTAAGTCAGGCCAAGACTGGAGTATGGTGTGCAGTCCTGGAGGCCTCACTTAAAAAATGTGACATTTTTGTGACAATGTGACATTTCAAAAATGTGACAAAGATGTGGATAGAATGGAGCAGGTGCAGAGGAAAGCGAAGAGGGTGATCAGGGGCCTGGAGACCAAGCCCTGTGAGGAAAGGCTGAGAGACCTGGGAATGTTCAGTCTGAAAAAGAGGAGGTTGAAGCGGACAGGATTGCTTTCTTTTAAGTATCTGAAGGTACTGTGGTCTGAACTTTCTGCTCACGACCTGAGTTCGATTCCGGCGGAAGCTGGATTCAGATAGCCGGCCCGAGGTTGACTCAGCCTTCCATCCTTCCGAGGTCGGTCAAATGAGTGCCCAGCTTGCTGGGGGGAAAGTGTAGATGACTGGGGAAGGCAATGGCAAACCACCCCGTAAAAAATCTGCTGTGAAAACGTTGTGAAAGCGTCACCCCAGAGTCGGAAACGACTGGTGCTTGCACAGGGGACCTTTCCTTTCCTTTTCCATGTCACTTAGAGGAGGACAGGGGGCTGTTCCTCATGGCGGCACCATAGGACTCATAATAATTGGTTTAAATTAAATATGGGAAGGTACTGGCTGGATATTAGGAAAACTTCTTTACAGTACAAGCTGCTCAACAGTGCAGTGAAATCAGCTACCTAGGGAGGTGGTGAACTCCCCTTCACTGGCTGTCTTTAAGCAGCAGCTGGATAAACACTTGTCAGCCCTAAGCCAGCGGTCCCCAACCCCCCGGTCCGTAGCCCAGTACTGGTCTGCAGCCATTAGCAACCGAGCCGTGGATTGAGGCAGAGACCTTCACCTACTCCTTATTTAAAGACCCCCATGGGGGGGGGCAGGGATGGGGTGTGGCCTTGGGGGCAGCCTGGGGCAGCAAGACCCCCAGCACCCCGCCCCCACTGGTCTGTGGAAAAATTGTCTTCCACAAAACCGGTGCCAAAAAGGTTGGGGGCCACTGCTGTAGGCTGATCCTGCATTGAGCAGAAGGTTGGACTAGATCAGGGGTAAGGAACGTTGGCTCTCCAGAGGTTTTTTGGCTGGGGCTGATGGGAGTTGTAGGCAAAAAAACCTCTGGAGAGCCAACGTTCCCTACCCCTGGACTAGATGGCCTGTAGCGCCCCTTTCATCTCTGTAATTCTAGGATTCGATGCTTTAAAAGCATTCGGAGGTTATTTCAAAAATAATGTCGGTTCTACCAAGACCTTGGATTTCTATGCTGCTCTTAATGCGTAAGAATTCCTAGGAGGCAGCCATTCTGTCAGCTAGGCCATGCCTTCACCAAGCCTCCCCCCACACACACACACACACACACCGCATGGTTCCATGGCAGCAGCGAGACAAAGGGTTAAGTCAATGTTTTGAGAAGATAAGGTGCCCTGTTGACAAGTGGCAGGCACCACAGACCTCCAACAGGAGCTCTCCCAGCTGTGATAAACTGGGGATGATTTCCAAGCCGGATCAGTAGGCGCCATGAGGGAAGACGCTCGTTCCTGGCACTTAGGATGGGAGCCGGGGAGCGATCCGGAGGTGGTTAAAGATCTCACGCTCAGGGGTGGCTGTCTCCCTTCTTGAATAATATGGCAGGGAGGGAGGGGAGGAGGAGAGCAGAAAGACTCCGTGCTGAGACACTGAGGAGGATAGCGTTCATCTCAACTCTTAGGTGGCACTAGGGGTGGAATTCTAACAGGAGCTCCTTTGCATATTAGGCCACACATCCCTGATGTAGCCAATCCTCCAAGAGATTACAAAAAAAGAGCCTTGTAAACTTTTGGAGGATTGGCTATATCAGGGGTGTGAGGCCTAATATGCAAAGGAGCTCCTGCTAGAATTCCACCCCCGGGTGGCACACTCATGTTTCTCCCTTGCCGTGGGATTGCCAAATCCAGGTGGGGAACTTCCTAGAGATGTGGGGGGATGGAGCCTGAGGAAGATGGAATTGGAGGCTGGGAGAGAGCTCAGAGGGTCATGCCATAGACATATGGCATAGAGTAGGGGTGGCCAAATTGCACCTCAGGAGTCACCTGTGGCTCTTTCACACACATTGTGTGGCTCTTGAAGCCCCCACTGCCCTGTTGGCTGGCTTGGAGGAGGCATTTCTATCTTTAACTCAATTCTCCAAGCCAGCCAGCAGCTTTGGAGAATGCATTCAAAGTTAAAGTTGCTTTCATTCCACCTCGCTCTCTCTCTTACCATCTGTTTTCCTTCCTTCCTTCGTTCCTTCCTTCCTTCCAGTTTGGTGTAGCGGTTAAGTGCGCGAACTCTGGGAGAACCGGGTTTGATTCCCCACTCCTCCATTTGCAGCTGCTGGAATGGCCTTGGGTCAGCCATAACTCTCGCAGGAGTTGTCCTTGAAAGGGCAGCTTTTATCAGAGCTCTCTCAGCCCCACCCACCTCACAGGGTGTCTATTGTGAAGGAAGGAGATAAAGGAGATTGTAAGCCGCTTTGAGACTCTGATTCAGAGAGAAAAGCAGGGTACAAATCTATGGTCTTCTTCTTCTTGGGAAATACCTATTTGTATAGTGCAACCCTATTGCCTGTGCAGAAAAGCCCTCTTGAATCATTCAGTTTTGCATAGTTTATGGAAAGCCAGGAAACTGGGAGCTTTCCTGACCTCCTCGGGCAGGCCATTCCATAAGGTGGGAGCCACAATGGAGAAAGTATATGTACGGGCAGTTATTGACTTTGCCCATTTGTAGGTTGGCCCCTGAAGAAGGCCGTGCCAAGAGGAGCAAAGCTGTCATGGTGAAGCACAGGGGGAGAGGCAGACTCACATAACCTGGGCCTATCTGCATGCAAAGCAGACGTTCTACCCAGGAGGAACTCATTTGCCTATTAGGTCACACCCCCTGTTATCGCCATTGTTATCCACAGGGTTTTTTGTAGAAAAAGCCCAGCAGGAACTCATTTGCCTATTAGGTCACACCCCCTGATATCACCATTGTTATCCACAGGGTTTTTTGTAGAAAAAGCCCAGCAGGAACTCATTTGCCTATTAGGTCACACCCCCTGATATCACCATTGTTTTACACGTTTTTTTGTAGAAAAAGCCCAGCAGGAACTCATTTGCCTATTAGGTCACACCCCCTGATATCACCATTGTTTTACACAGGGTTTTTTGTAGAAAAAGCCCAGCAGGAACTCATTTGCCTATTAGGTCACACCCCCTGGTATCACCATAGTTTTACACAGGGTTTTTTGTAGAAAAAGCCCAGCAGGAACTCATTTGCCTATTAGGTCACACCCCCTGGTATCACCATTGTTTTACACAGGGTTTTTTGTAGAAAAAGCCCAACAGAAACTCATTTACATATTAGGCCACACCCCCTGACACCAAGCCAGCCAGAACTGCATTCCTGTGCGTTCCTGCTCAAGAAAAGCCCTGGTTCTACCAGTGGCGTGGACAGTGTGAGAGTTCCATCAGCCAGTGTGGCGCAACGTTATACATGGGCCCGAGTTCAAATCCTTTCTCAGCCATACTTCTGCCCACTCACTTCTCCATCCATTTTGTTCTCAGGAAGCGTACTAGACAGCCTATATATTTTCAAGCTTTGCTATAGCCGCTCACCGGGAAGCCAGCCAGGCAAGGCTAAAGTTGAGCATAAATAGGATTTAGAGATCACAGGAAGGGAATGCAAAATTCCCTGAAGGAATTTTGATTGAAATTTTATAATGTAAAGAAAATCGACGGCAGATAAATCGGAAGGTTGTTCAATAAACAGTTGGAGAGATTAGTATTGAAATAAATCCTAAATTAATTCTACCACCCCCCCCCTCCCCCTGAGGAAAAAGGGTAATAAGAACATTGGAAGTTAAAGGTTGTCAAGATGATTACGGGCATGAAATAAACACTTTGGGAAGGAGGTGAACATGAAATACAAAGCAGAACCTCTTACGAAGGATAAAGGAAAGAAGAAGAGCAAATATTGAGCCAAGTGTATAAGCCTCAGACAAAAATGTCTGCAAATCTATGTAAACAAAGCAGAAGGTGGAGAGAGGTCTCAAGGATCTGGAGAATGAAGCAACAGACAAGAGGAGGCCCACAGAAAAAGCTCTTTTTGTAGCTTTGCTACAAGTCATGGCTAAGCTGGGTTTACATTCCTTGGCAATGGAACAGGAGTAGGGTTGCCAAGTCCCTCGCAGCCTCCAGTACCATAGAGTTTTCCATCTCAAATTGCTAGAGTGTCCCAGAAAACCATAGAGTTTTCCCGGAAGCTCCTAGAGTGGCCATTGCACGACATCAGCGGCACAATGACGTCACTGCAAGTGATATCGCGCCGGCGATGTCAGGAGAGGAACCCCCACCACCACCGCTGGCCCAATGTGGGCTGGCAGGTTGGGAACCTCAGGAATTTGGCAGTCCTAAACAGGAGGAGCTGGAGAGTGTGAAGAGACAGCAATGCAAAATACTTCTCTCAGGATGAAAACCCCTGATGACACTCCCCTCGACCACTTGACAACTCAGATCCAGTGGAAATAGGCATCGTCCTTCCTCGGGGCTTCTTCTGTAGAAAAAGCCCAGCAGGGACTCATTTGTACATTAGGACAAACCCATTGACATCACCACTGTTTCACACAGGGCTTTTTTTGTAGAAAAAGCCCAGCAGGAACGAATTTGTATATTAGGCCACACCCCTGACACCAAACCAGCCATTCCTGCTCAAAAAAAGACATACCCTTCATAGAATCAGCTCCATTCCCAAAGAAGATAATCATGTTTATGGAAAATTGTTGGGTTTTGCAAGTTCCCTCCCTGAAGTCATGAGAGAATCAACAGAACAGAGCAGTAGACAAGTGGCACCTTTAAGGCCAACTACGTTTTATTCAGAATGTAAGCTTTCGTATGCTCTAAGCAGACTTCATAAGACAAAAATGGAACGGCAAGCAGCCGTTCTTAATATGAGTGGGCGGTGAATTGGTACGTAGAATCATGGGAATGTTTTTAGCAGATTAAAAGACTCACAAATTGAGGTCTGTGTTTGTCAGTTAGTCCTGTTAACTGGGCTGAAACAACATTGGAGGGCGATAAAAGAGCAGATTGGTGTCGTAGGTGTGAAGTGCCATAAATCTGAGTAACATTCTGGCTTTGTTAGTTTTGGGTTTAAACACAGTCAACTGTCTGTTTTTACATGCTTAAGGTTACAAACCAATAGAATAGTCTGCACGTATTTCCCAGCAGAGCTAGGTGAATACACAGAATTAACTTGTATTGGGTTGCTTCAATTGAGAAAACAATAGATTGGGGCTGGACTGGAAATCGAGGATTGAGTTTTATTTTATGGCCCTTAGTTGGAGAATCTTTGGCTTCTTCCCACACGTGTATTAGAAGCCTCTAAGTTAAGATTTAAGTGAGAGTATCTAGACAGGATGTTTAGCAGGGTGCTATTTTCAACTCCAAGTAAACCCTCCCTTGATCAGAAAGCAAAGTTCTTGGGTTTTTAACCCTAACAAAAACAACCATATTTAGCATATGCAAAGCTGAAGATGCTTCACGTCCATCACTAACAATTATACGGGAGAGACAAAGGTAGCTCTAGGAATTAGGGATGGGCATGAACCAAACCACAAAGCAAAATTCATCACGAAGTTTGCAAAGTCAAGTTCATGGCAGGACACCCAGCACAAACTTTCCATGAACTCTGACACTGTTCGTGGAGGTTCTTGCAGGTTTGTGAGTGGCTATATTCCCAGACAGATGGTTTCCACTCAATCAAAATGTTTACAAA
This sequence comes from Heteronotia binoei, assembly GCF_032191835.1. Classification (NCBI taxonomy): domain Eukaryota; kingdom Metazoa; phylum Chordata; class Lepidosauria; order Squamata; family Gekkonidae; genus Heteronotia; species Heteronotia binoei. The sequence goes on along the minus strand of NC_083224.1, from coordinate 18,528,217 downwards.
ACCTCAAAGAGCAAATATTGAGCCAACCAACAACTTGAGTGGAATGTAGAGGAGCACCCATGGGAGGTCCCTGTGACTCTGAATTCTTGAGAAGAAGAAGAAGAAGAAGAAGAAGAAGAAGAAGAAGAAGAAGAAGAAGAAGAAGAAGAAGAAGAAGAAGAAGAAGAAGAAGAAGAAGAAGAAGAAGAAGAAGAAGTTTTATTTATATCCCACCCTCCCCGCCGAAGCAGGCTCTTCAGCTTCCACAGGATCTATTATATGCACTCCTGAACCTCGGTCATTTTGACAGGTGCAGGTTCAGGAGGTTAAAGAATGTAGAAGAAAATGACATTGGATTTATATTCCGCCCTCCACTCAAGAGTCTCAGAGCAGCTCACAATTGCCTTTATCTTCCTCCCCCACAACAGACACCCTGTGAGGTGGGTGGGGCTGAGAGGGCTCTCACAGCAGCTGCCCTTTCAAGGACAATCTCTATGATAACTATGGCTGACCCAAGGCCGTTCCAGCAGGTGCGAGTGGGGAATCAAACCTGGCTCTCCCAGATAAGAGTCTGCTACACCAAACAAGGAATTCTGAGCAAGAAACAGCAAACTCATAGGGGACCTCCTCTGGATGCTTCTCCAACCTGGTCTCCAAGCTTGGTTTCTCTAGCTCACACAGGATCCATTTTATACACTCCTGAACTGCCAGAACCTATGGCTGTCAAAATGACCAGCTGGCAATCTCAGGGACTGGACTTTGCATCTTTTCTACAGACAGCACATTCTTCAGTCTCTGAGCTACCTCCTCAGAACAAGGACTTCATCAAGGCTGCCAAACTTTACGTGATACAGAGCTTTCTTTTAGTAGGAACGCAGTTCCAGATGGCTTGGCATCAGGGGTGTGGCCTAATATTCAAATGACAAAAAAGCCCTGTGTGGAGTAATGGTGCCATCGTGGAGTGTGGTCTACTATGCAAATGAGTTCCTGTTGAGCTTTTTCGACAAAAAAGCCCTGTGTGGAGCAATGGTGCCGCCGTGGAGTGTGGTCTATTATGCAAATGAGTTCCTGCTGGGCTTTTTAGGAAAAAAAACCCTGTGTGGAACAATGGTGTCGTCATGGGGTGTGGTCTAATATGCAAATGAGTTCATGCTGGGCTTTTTCAACAAAATAGCCCTGTGTGGAACAATGGTGACATCGTGGGGTGTGACCTAATATGCAAATGAGTTCCTGCTGAGCTTTTTCTTTTAAAAAAGCGCCCTGAAGTGACAGCATGCACTGATACATCTTGGAGTCACTGACAGCATTGTAGAAGTACTTATGGTTCTTTTAAAAGTGTTGTTTAAAAGTGTTGTTTCCACACTTGAAAAGGGGGAGGGGAAGCTCCTCAGGCCACTGTGCCACATGCCTCATCCGGATCAGGCCCTCGGCGCAGTATTTAAAGAACTGCTGTTAAAATGGCATCAGCAGCCACAGGACGGATCCGTGCCCACCATCACTTGCAGCTTGGCCCTGAGCAACCCGGTTCCAGAAACCTGGAATTTGCTAGCTCATACTTTTGGCAACAGAATTATGCTACAGCAGAGCTACGTTTACACAGCTGAACAATGCTGAAATTCTCAGCTGGTGCATCTATTAATTTTTCCCCCCTCCAGCCTCTTTGCAAGGAGTGATGAGTGACAGATGTCAGTCTCCCCCTTTGTTTGATTCTCACAACAGCCCTATGAGGGAGGTAAAGCCAGGACGTTTTTGAGCAGGAACTCACAGGAATGCAGTCCCGGATGGCTTGGTGTCAGGGGGTGTGGCCTAATATGCAAATGAGCTTCTGCTGAGTTTTTTCTGCTCCAAAAAAAAAAGCCCTGAGGATGTCCACCGTATCTTCCCATTGTGGCTGTTGTGTCAGTGCTTTAGGGTTGCTATTGAAAACCGGAAGTAACATCAGTGCTAAAACTGAAGGTGCCCTTGCCTGGGTTGAAGAGGGGCAAACCAATTTGCTGTAGGCGCCACTATGAAGGAGGCCACTCAAGGAAAGTAACTGATACACATGAATGCAATAGTAGATACAGTATATTATATGTGAGGGTGCTGGACCTTGAAGAGCTTCAATGGTAAGATTCAGAAATCTTAAATTGGACTTGGAAGCAAACAGGGAACCTGGGCAAATTATAAGGTTGCCAGGCTGCAGCCAATAACCCCACGGAGTATTTAGGATCATGGTTTTTTTGTAGCAGGAACTCTTTTGCATATTAGGCTACACCTCCCTGATGTAGCCAATCCTCCTGGAGCTTACAGTAGGCCCTGTACTAAGAGCCCTGTAAGCTCTTGGAGGATTGGCTACATCAGGGGGGTGTAGCCTAATATGCAAAGGAGTTCCAGCTACAAAAAGAGGCCTGTTTAGGATGCAGGGACCAGTGTGCCAGTATCATGCCAGCACACTGACATCATTTCCAGATTTCAACAGACTGCTCATGGAACACTCTAGGATTTGCAAAACTTTATGGTAAAACCATAGAGCATAGGGGTTTTGCAAGCCCTAGAGATGCCTCCATCCCCCCGTCCAGGTAGTAGGTAGCATGAAGATGAGGCAATGAAAAACCACTACCACTTTAATAGACTACTAGCACCATCCTCAGGAGAGAAACACCCTTCTAAGCCCATTGACATCAATGGGGTTAGAAAGGTGTAGCTCTACTTAAGGTCATACTGTAAGCATCTGACATAGTAGAAGGCAGCTTCATGGATTCTTCTTCCAGCTTCCATTTCAGATTTGCGCAAACAAAATTGCCATTCCAGAAACAGAGCAGGACCTTTCACTTTGATCAGCAGCTGGAAGACCAACAGATGAAGTTGTCTTCTACTGAGTCAGACCTTTCATCTTTCAAGGTCACAATCATGTACTCTGACTGGCAGAAACTTTCTAAAGCCTCAGGGAAAATTCTTTCACATCATCTACTAGCCAATCCCGTTCAGATCTCATTTTGGGCAGGAGCTCACAAGAGCGGCGCTCTAGAACCTCTAAATTTTATCCTGCTCTTTCTTTCTTACCCTCCCCCCCCCCCCAAAAAAAAGAATACTTGCTTCTGAGCTCCATGGTTCAAACCCCCCTGTGAGAATTTAGCTGAACTCTAAGATTTGACAAACTTTCTAATATTTTTTCCCCACAAAAAAAAAATCGAAATAACCAAAACATGTAAAGCAGACAGATGAAAATCTTCTTCATGCCACTTTGACCATATAGGAGAAAGTAATTTTTAAAAGTATGATGGGAGTAAGGTTTTCTTATGACAATTATAATTCAAGAAGCATTTTAAGGTAGATGCTGAGCTGATATAATTCAATATACCTTCCAGAGATAAGAACGTAAGAACATAAGAGAAGCCATGTTGGATCAGACCAATAGCCCATCCAGTCCAACACTCTGTGTCACACAGTGGCCAAAAACCAGGCGCCATCAGAAGGTCCACCAGTGGGGCCAGGACACTAGAAGAGCCAGTTTAGTGTAGTGGTTAAGTGTGCGGACTCTTATCTGGGAGAACCGGGTTTGATTCCCCACTCCTCCACTTGCACCTACTAGCATGGCCTTGGGTCAGCCATAGCTCTGGCAGAGGTTGTCCTTGAAAGGGCAGCTGCTGTGAGAGCCCTCTCCAGCCCCACCCACCTCACAAGATCTCTGTTGTGGGGGAGGAAGATAAAGGAGATTGTGAGCCGCTCTAAGACTCTTCGGAGTGGAGGGTGGGATATAAATCCAATATCTTCATCTACCTCACAGGGTGTCTGTTGTGGGGGAGGAAGGGAAAGGAGATTGTGAACCCCTCTGAGACTCTTCGGAGTGGAGGGCAGGATATAAATTCAATATCTTCATCTACCTCACAGGGTGTCTGTTGTGGGGGAGGAAGGGAAAGGAGATTGTGAACCCCTCTGAGACTCTTCGGAGTGGAGGGCGGGATATAAATCCAATATCTTCTTCTTCTTCAATATCTTCATCTAGAAGCCCTCCCACTGTTGCCCTCCCAAGCACCAAGAATACAGAGCATCCCTGCCCCAGACAGAAAGTTCCATCAATACGCTGTGGCTAATAGCCACTGGTGGACCTCTGCTCCACATGTTTATCCAGTCCCCTCTTGAAGCTGGCTATACTTGTAGCTGCCACTACCTCCTGTGGCAGCGCATTCCATGTGTTAATCACCCTTTGGGTGAAAAAGGACTTCCTTTTATCCGTTCTAACCCGACCGTTCAGCAATTTCATTGAATTATGTCAGGGGTGTGTGGCATACGCAAACGAGTTGTGCTGATGAGCTCCGGCACCTCTTTTTCTACGAAATGACCCATAATCCCACTGAAGCCAGAAATGCCAGGGACCTGATACAAAACAGACATTCTACAACTGAGCCAGGGTCCCTCCACCAATTCAACTCAAAACTGCCAAGGCAAACAACGCTGTTGTTGTCCTTCCCTCAGAGGTGGGCGTATTATTTTTCACTTGTGGTTTGGTGTGATGCAAAGCTCCAGAATTTACGGGAATTGGCCTTTTATGTATCTTTGAGGTTCTGGAAAGGCACCGACATCCAGATAGGAGCAGCTATCCGCTTTCTTACGTCAGGCCCCAAGTCAGCTGTTCTGCATATGGCAGGACTTCTGACACCTCTCTGTATTATTTTTTCCAGATTATGACACAGCTCTGGGGAGTGGAAACAGCACCCAGCACCACCCACCCACCCCCCACCCTCCCTTTCCCCTTTTGCTAGCAGGAAAAAGCTGGTGAGCTGCAAAGGAGCCAGTCTGGCTGAGCCAGTCACTGGGGCAGATAAGTAAACACTTGGGCAGCCCGGTCATAAATTACTCGAAGTCCTTGACAGCAGGACACTGACCAGGGTCACCGATAAGGAGGGAGAAGGCCTTGCTTGTCTCCCGGTGCCACTCAGCTCTTTCCACAAGCACAACGTCACTGGGGAAGAATAGACCCTTTGGCGGCCAGTGGGCATTCCTATCCCCTTGAAGGGGAAAGGAATCGCTAACTTTTTCCATGCCTTTCTCTTGGGGCTTTAAGCGGGAGCTGTGATTGGTATCGCTGTCCACAGCTGGGGCCATTCAGACACACATCCCAGCATACACAAATCCCTTGGCCATTGTTCATGCATGACGCACTCATGCATCGCACACCCAGCATACACAAATCCCTTGGCCATTGTTCATGCATGACGCACTCATGCATCGCACACCCACCATACACAACCCCTTGGCCATTGTTCATGCATGACGCAAAGGGCCACGCATAGAACAAAGTTGGAGTCCAGTAATACCTTTAAGACCAACAAAGAGGAGAAGGAGGAGGAGAAGAAGAATTTATCAGGGCTTTTTGTAGAAAAAGCCCAGCAGGAACTCATTTTCATTTGGCCATGGTTCATACATGACACAAAGGGCCAAGCGTAGAGTTGTCGATCAAGGGGGAGATCTGGGAGTGAATCCCGGAGTGGACAGGGATATAAGGTTGCCAATCCACAGGTGGGGGCAGGGGATCCCCCAGTTTGGAGACCCTCCCCGAGCTTCAGGGTCATCAGAAAGCCGAGGGGGGAGGAAATGTCTGCTGGGCACTCCATTATTCCCTATGGAGATCAATTCCCATAGGGTATAATGGTGAATTGATCTGTGGGTATCTGGGGCTCAGGGGATGGGCTGCTTTTTGAGGTAGAGACACCAACTTTGCAGCATAGGATCCAATGCCTCTCCTCGAAACACCCTCCAAATTTCAAAAGGATTGGACCAGGGGGCCTTCGGCTTGCATCCTCACCTTCCAGAGTAGTCCTTTTCTCCAGAAGAACTTCTCTCGGTCACTTGGAGATCAGTTGTCATCCCAGGAGATCTCTCCATCCACCAGGCAGTGCTTGGCAACGCTATAACTCCAGGTCTCAACTGGAGGTTGGCAGCCCTAGCAGGTTAGCACACTCCTTCAACCTCCCTCTCCAAGTCAGGGTTTGGCACGAAGGTGCCTTCTTGCTCTGGCAATCAGAGGTTGGCAATGAACTCCCCTGCAAGGCCCAATTCCTCGAGGGAGATTCCAGGATCCAGAAGTGAAAACATCCCTCAAGGAACTAAATCCAAACCTTCTGATGCAATAATAGCACAGCCAGCTAGGGTTGCCAAGTCCAATTCAAGAAATATCTGGGGACTTTGCGGGTGGAGCCAGGAGGTATTGGGATAGAGCCAGGAGCAAGGTTGTGACAAGCATCATTGAACTCCAAAGGGAGTTCTGACCATCACATTAGAATCATAGAGTTGGAAGGGGCCTCTAGGGTCATCTAGTCCAACCCCCTGCACAATGCAGGAAACTCACAAACACCTCCCCCCTAAATTCACAGCATCTTCATTGCTGTCAGATGGCCATCTAGCCTCTGTTTAAAAACCTCCAAGGAAGGAGAGCCCACCACCTCCTGAGGAAGCCTGTTCCACTGAGGAATCGCTCTAACGGTCAGGAACGTCTTCCTAATGTTGAGCCGGAAACTCTTTTGATTTAATTTCAACCCATTGGTTCTGGTCCTACCTTCTGTGGCCACAGAAAACAATTCCACCCCATCCTCTATAGGACAGCCCTTCAAGTACTTGGTGAGCCTATCACCTCTCAGCCGCCTCCTCCAGGCTAAACATCTCCAGCTCCTTCAACCTTTCCTCATAGGACTTGGTCTCCAGACCCCTCACCATCTTTGTAGCCCTCCTCTGGACCCATTCCAGCTTGTCTATATCCTTCTTAAAATGTAGTGCCCAAAACTGCACACAATGCTCCAGGTGAGGTCTTACCAGAGCAAAGTAAAGCGAAAGGGACCGCACACCTTTTAAATGCCTTCCCTTCATTGGAAATAATGAAGGATAGAGGCATCTTCTTTTGGGGCTCATGGAACTGGACACCGTGGTCCAATCTTTTTGAAACTTGGGGGGGGGGGCTTTTGAGGAGAGGCATCAGATGCCATGGTGCAAATTGGGTTTATCTCAAAAAAACTGCCCCCCAAATACCCATGGATCAAATCTCTATTATACCCTATGGGAATCAGTCTACATAGGGAATAATGGAGTGCCCAGCAGACTTCCTTCCCCCTCCCCACACACACACTTTCTGATGACCCTGAAGCGGTGGGAGGGCCTCCACCCGGGGAATCCCCTGCCCCCACCTGTGGATTAGCAAACAATGGGAAAAAGACAGAAAGGTGAAGTCCTAGAGAAAACCATGTAATAAACAATTATACCAGCCAACGCTTATGCACAGAGCGGTAAAGCTGCAGTACTGCAGTCCAAAACTCTGCTCACGACCTGAGTTCAATCCTGGCAGAAGTTGGTTCAGGTAGCTGGCTCAAGGTTGACTTAGCGTTCCATCCTTCCGAGGTCGGTAAAATGAGTACCCAGCTTGCTGGGGGGAAAGTGTAAATGACTGGGGAAGGCAATGGCCAACCACCCCATAAGAAGTCTGCTGTGAAAACATTGGGAAAGCAACGTCACCCCAGAATCGGAAACGACCTTTACCTTTATATATATAGCATTCTAATACATGCTAACACATTAGTTCTACACAGAAATGAATACACAGCATACAATCATAACACTGATCGCAAAGTAACGACACAGAGTCCACAAAGAGACAAGTTCTATATTCGTACTGTGTCCAAGGTGCTGCGTGGTCTCATACTAATGTATGATGTGTTAGCATGTATTAGAATACTCTGTCTCTCTGTCTCTCTGTCTCTGTCTCTCTCTCTGTCTCTCTCTGTCTCTCTCTGTCTCTCTGTCTCTCTCTCTCTCTCTCTCTCTCTCTCTATATATATATATATATATATACACACACACACACACATATATACATAAATTTAATTGTGCATAGGTGTTGACTGGTATTATTGTTTATTACACGTTGATAGATCCAAGAGGGCAGCCATGTTGGTCTGTAGCAGTAAAACAAAGTAGGAGTCAAGTCTCACGTTTAAGACCAACAAAGTTTTATGCAGAATGTAAGCTTTCTTCATCTGATGAAGTGTGCTTGGAGCGCACAAAGGCTTTCGTTCTGAATAAAACATTGTTGGTCTTAAAGGTGTGACTTGACTCCTACTTTGTTCTACTGTTGATTGCACGGTTTTCTCTAGGACCCACCTGGGGACTGGCAACCCCACAGCCAGCACTTCTGAGGGACAGGGCAACAGCAGTTCCTGTTTTGCTTCCCAAGCCAGAATGCATTGGAAAAAGTCCAGAAAAGGGCAACTAGAATGATTAAAGATTTGAAACACTTTTCCTAGGAAGAAAGGTTAAAACGCTTGGGGCTCTTTAGCTTGGAGAAACGTCGACTGTGGGGTGACATGACAGAGGTTTACAAGATTATGCATGGGATGGAGAAAACAGAGAAAGAAGTACTTTTCTCCCTTTCTCACAATACAAGAACTCGTGGGCATTCGATGAAATTGCTGAGCAGTCGGGTTAAAACGGATAAAAGGAAGTACTTCTTCACCCAAAGGGTGATTAACATGTGGAATTCACTGCCACAGGAGGTGGTGGCGACACAGAGTGTGGACTGGATGGGCCATTGGCCTGATCCAACATGGCTTCTCTTATGTTCTTATGCAAAGAGTTTGGACGAGGCATCTGCCGTGAAAACATGACCGATCCTCATCTCGCCCAAGGCACTGGATGAAGAGCTGAGTTCCTTAAGGGCTGGCGCTTCTTCCTTCCTCCGCAGAGGAGGGCTTCCATTAGTTCCCCATCTCTTCTCCCTGACAGCTTCACCAAGTTGATTAAGTGGGAACGAGCTTCGGGCTCGTGTTGGCTAATCGATAGACGCACTCGCGGAGATGGGATTCGGGAGCCAAGATGTGTGGAAGGCTGGGATGAGTAATGGCGCTATTAAAGCGAGCCAGCACTGCGGCTCTGTTGGGGAGAGGACCAGACTCCACTCTTTGGCCAAGTTATGCAATTAAAGACAGGCTGAATTACTCAGGAACATCTCCTTGAGAAAAGAGGGACACGCTCCGAAGGGGGAAAGTTGCAGATTCCTATCCAGGACTTTGGGTTGGGTGGAGTTTGTCTCCTGTACTACCAAAGCTCTCATCTATTTGTAGGGCTGCCAATCCCTAGGTGGGGGCAGGGGATCCCCTGGGTTGGAGGCCCTACCCCCTGCTTCAGAGGCCACAAAAAAATGATGTTCACAAGTAGGGCTAGAAGCCCTTCCACTTTGCCCCCCCCCCAAGCACCAAGAATACAGAGCATCACTGTCCCAGACAGTTCCAATAATATACTGTGGCTAATAGCCACTGATGGACCTCTGCTCCATATTTTCATCCAAACCCCGCTTGAAGCTGGCTATGCTTGTAGCCGCCACCACCCCCTGTGGCAGTGAATTCAACATGTTAATCACCCTTTGGGTGAAGAAGAACTTCCTTTTATCCATTTTAACCAAACTGCTCAGCAATTTCATTGAATGCCCACAAGTTCTTGTATTGTGAGAAAGGAAGAAAAGTACTTCTTTCTCTACTTTCTCCATCCCATGCATAATCTTGTAAACCTCTATCATGTCACCACGCAGTTGACATTTCTCCAAGCTAAAGAGCCCCAAGCATTGAACATATGAAGCTGCCTTATACTGAATCAGATCCTCGGTCCATCAAAGTCAGTATTGTCTACTCAGACTGGCAGCGGCTCTCCAGGGTCTCAAGCTGAGGTTTTTCACGCCTATTTGTCTGGACCCCTTTTTAGTGGAGATGCCTGGGATTGAACCTGGGACCTTCTGCTTCCCAAGCAGATGCTCTGCCACTGAGCCACCGTCCCTCCCCAAACATAATAATAATATATAATAATAATTTTTTATTTCTATCCCGCCCTCCCCGCCGGGGCAGGCTCAGGGCGGCTCACAACATAAAACATACATTACATCAATTATACTTATAAAACATAGTTAAAACAATTACAGGGTATTAAAATTAACATAACAGTATGGCGTTATAAACAAGTTTCAATAAATTTCAGAAGTAAAAACATTTCAAGAATAAAAGCATTTCTAGCCGCATATCTAGATTTGTCACAGTTTTCCGCTAGTTGAAGGCCATCTTGAAAAGGTGGGTCTTACAGGCCCTACAGAATCCCTCTAAACATCGTAGGGCCCTCACCTCCTCAGGGAGTTGGTTCCACAGTAATGGAGCAGTAATAGAGAAGGCCCGGTCCCGGGTGGCTTTCAGTCTGGCCTCCCTTGGCCCAGGGATATTCAGCTGGTTTTTCCCAGATGACCTCAGTGCCCTCTGGGGCTCATATGGGGAGAGACGGTCCCTTAGGTAGGTAGGTCCTCAGCCATGTGAACCTTTCTTCATAGGGAAAGTGTTCTAACCCTTTAATCATTCTAGTTACCCTTTTCTGGACTTTTTCCAATGCTATAATATCCTTTCTGAGGAGCGGTGACCAGAATTGTACACAGTATTCCAAATGAGACCGCACTATCGATTTATACAGGGGCATTATGATACTGGCTGATTTGTTTTCAATTCCCTTCCTAATAATTCCCAGCATGGCGTTGGCCTTTTTTATTGCAATCACAAACTGTCTTGACATTTTCAGTGAATTATGTATCACGACCCCAAGAACTCTCTCTTGGTCAGTCTCTGCCAGTTCACACCCCATCAACTTGTATTTGCAGCTGGGATTTTTGGCCTCAATGTGCATTACTTTGCACTTGTCCACATCGAACCTCATCTGCCACGTTGACGCCCACTCACCCAGCCTCAACATCTCAGCATCTGGTGCCTCTCCCTAAAATACCATCCAAGTTTCAAAAAGATTGAACCAAGGGGTCCAATTCTTTGAGCCCCAAAAGAAGGTCCCCCTATCCTATCCTTCATTATTGACAATGGAGGGAAGGCATTTAAAAAGTGTGCGGTCCCTTTAAATGTGATGGCCAGAACTCCTTTTGGAGTTCAGTGATGCTTGTTACAACCTTACTTCTGGCTCTGCCCCCAATGTCTCCTGGCTCCACCCTCGAAGTCTCTTGGCTTCACCCCCAAAGTCCCCAGATATTTCTTGAATTGGATTTGGCAATCCTATGGAGATCAGTTGTCAGAGCAGGAGAGCTCCAGGACTTGGCAACCCTAGAAAGGTGGCATTTGGGGAAAAAAAGAGGGACCTCAGTGGGTTATAATGCCATAGAGTCTACCCTCCAAAGCAACTGTTTTCTCTTCAGGAACTGACTTTTGTAGCCTGCCCAGCAGTTATTATTCCAGGAGATCTCTAGGCCCCACCTGCTGGCTGGCAGCTCTAAGTCCTCCTTGACATTTTGTGGCTGGCTCCACCAACCTCCTATGGCAGCCATTTTGGGGTGTGCCCACCATCCTGTGTCAGAATTCTAAAGTTACCTGCAGACTCAGAAAGTTTGGGAACTCCTGCATTAGGCAGTTCAACTGTTTCCAAACTTATCTTTTACCTCAGGGAAGTTGAAATGCTTTAAAGAATGCCTGAATGCTTAAAACTTCTTTTAGTAATCAAAAAAAGCACATCTTGCTTCAAAAGTCAGGGCAAATTTGTGTTTCAGCTGGGCTTCCAATTGCTTCAGAAATTAACCCCTAACATGGTATATACCCTAGAGCAGGTGTGTGTCAAACATGCAGTGTGGGGGCCGAATCAGGTCCCCAGAGGGCTCCTATCAGGCCCCCGAGCAACTGGCTGTCATCTGCTTCCTCCTCCCGCTCTCTTGCTTCCTTCTGCATCACAGCTTGCTTTGCAAGGCTTGCTCAACTGCACAGGAGCTACAGAACAAAACCTCTATTTTCTCCATTGGCTGAGGCTCCTTCCTTGGGGAGGAAGGGGGGGGAGGGAGAGCTTGCTTTGCCAGGCTCTTTCGATTGCACAGCAGAGCTACTGAGCCAAGCCTCTCTTCCTTCTAGTCAAGGCTCTTCCTTGAGCCTTCAGTCAAGGCTCTTCCCCCCGCCACCCCCAAGTCCCTGGGGAAGGAAGAAAAGAGCCAGAGCTTCCTTGGCCCAGTTCCCTGGATCCCATGGGAGAAATACAAAAAAAGCACCTTTAAGACTAATGAGCGCTAGCGTTTTAAACACGTTTTACGTTTTTTTTTAAAAAAAATGTATTTGTGTTTGTCTACGTCCTTTATAAAATTTATATCTCTGCAACCTAATCTTAAATAGGTACACACATGGCCCGGCCTGACATGGCTGAGCCCAACCAGGTCTCTTTTATGTCAGTTCTGGTTCTCATAACAAGTGAGTTTGATACCCCTGCCCTAGAGGCAAACGAGAACCACACAAATTTTTCTTAGAACCTCAAAATGTCTTGAATTAGGTATTCACTCATATCCTTCCCTGCAGATCCCCACTATTTAGAGGCACTTTAAACTGGAGTAGAGCCCCATGGCGCAGAGTGTTAAAGCTGCAGTACTGCAGTCCTAGGCTCTGCTCACGACCTGAGTTCGGTCCCACTCCCAGCGGAAGCTGGGTTCAGGTAGCCGGCTCGAGGTTGACTCCGCCTTCCATCCTTCCGAGGTCGGTCAAATGAGTACCCAACCTTGCTGGGGGGGGGGAAGTGTAGATGACTGGGGAAGGCAATGGCAAACCACCCTGTAAAAAGTCTGCCGTGAAAACGTGAAAGCAACGTCACCCCTGAGTCGGAAATGACTGGTGCTTGCACAGGGGACCTTTCCTTTCCTAAACTGGAGTAACTGACGCTCTCATTAGAGAAGAAGAAATAAAGCAAGCCTTGAACTGGTTGTCGACATAGCCAAGCCAAATGCAAATGTGATAAGAAATACAAATTAACAGCTTGCTGTAGCGTGAGGGGTCTGCGTGGGCAACACCACTTTTATGTTAAACAAAAAAAGAGTCTCAGCTATCAACGGCAGCTTCATGCGTTCAAAATATATGCTTTGATAGAGGCATGTTTACGCTCAACTCAGGGGGACACAGACTGTGAAAGACCTTCTGGTCTTTATCCAAGCAGATATAAAGCAGAGGAAAAGGGGTGGCCAACATAACATAAGAGCTACATAGAATTAATGTCAGATGTTTGAGAGCTGCAAGACATGAATGTCAGATGTTTGAGAGCGGAGGAAGGAAAGAAGGAAGGAAGGAAGGAAGGAAGGAAGGAAGGAAGGAAGGAAGGAAGGAAGGAAGGAAGGAAGGAAGGAAGGAAGGAAGGAAAATACATGGGGAGGGAGAGGTGGAAAGAAAGCTACCTTTCAATGCATTCTCCAAGCTGCCAGCTGGCTTGGCTTAGAGAAGTGATTTAAAGAGAGAAATGCCTTCTCCAAGTCAGCTGACAGGGAGGTGGGGGCTTCGGGAGCCACACAACATGTGTGAAAGAGCCACATGTGGCTCCCGAGCCACAGATCGGCCGCCCCTGCACAAGGGAAAACAGAAAATGAAAACTAAAGCATGAAGGACTCTTCCACATTCTCAGTTTCATAGTCTGTTTGTCCCAATTGCTTTGTGTTGTTGTTGTTTTCCTGCCGTGCACTTTGTTCCCTCTAGTGGTCAATTAGATATTACATCGCTATACATCTGGCATAAAAACCTGCAGTATAAATCTGCAGGGAATTATGTTGGACATACAACTGTGTAATATCGAATCAACCACTAGAGAGAGAAAACGTGTGTGGAAAGAGGGGGGAATGAAGAAACAGGGACCCATAAACCATGGAAATGAGAATCTTCTTTGAATGAGTGCAGTGTCAGGTGTTCCAGAGGTGTCTTTGGCTGCGTCTTTCCACCAGAAAAGGTGTCAGCGGCAGGCCTCATTTTGAGCAGGAGCTCACAGGAGCAGAGCTCCAGAACCTCTACATTTTATTGTGTTCTTTCTTTCTTACCCTGCCCCTCAAATACTTGCTTCTGGGCTCCATTGTTCAAACCCCCTGTGACAATTTTGCTAAACTCTTAAGATTTGACAAAATTTCCAATATTTTCCCCACAAAAAAAATGGGAAAATAACCAAAAGATATCAAGCAGACAGGTAGAAATCTTCATCATGCCACTGTGGCCACATAGGAGAAAGCAATTTTAAAAGTATGATGCAAGTAAAGTTTTATTAGGACAATTATAATTTAAAGTAGATGCTAAGCTGGTATAATTTAGTACACCTTCTGGTGATGTCAGCAGCCCCGTGGCGCAGAGGGGTGAAGCTGCAGTACTGCGGTCTGAACTCTCTGCTCACGACCTGAGTTTGATTCCGGCGGAAGCTGGGTTCAGGTAGCTGGCTCAAGGTTGACTCAGCCTTCCATCCTTCTGAGGTCGGTCAAATGAGTACCCAGCTTGCTGGGCGGGGGGGAAGTGTAGAGGACTGGGGAAGGCAATGGCAAACCACCCTGTAACAAAGTCTGCCGTGAAAACGTCATGATGAGACGTCACTCCAGAGTCGGAAACGACTGGTGCCCGCACAGGGGACCTTTCCTTTTCCTTTCCTGGTGATGTCAGGGCTGTGTGACATATGCAAATGAACTGTGCTAATGAGTTCTGGCACTTCTTTTTCTACGAAATGACCCCTGGTCAGTGGGCACAATGGCACCAGTGGGGGACACCTGAACCAATTCTTTAATGGCAATCTCCATTGTCAGTCTGTTTTATCCTTTAATCTGACCCATAGGAACAGATTAGGGTCACCAAAGTTCTTTGGCTCAGATGGGCAACTGAAGCAGGACATTTATAAAGCTCCGGACTGGGAGTTGAGCAGGGGTGGAATTTTAGCAGGAGCTCCTTTGCATATTAGGCCGCACCCCCCCTGATGTAGCCAGTCCTCCAAGAAAAGAGCCTTGTAAACTCTTGGAGGATTGGCCACATCAGGGGGGTGTGGTCTAACATGTAAAGGAGCTCCTGCTAGAATTCCACCCCTGGAGTTGAGCATTTGGCTTGGCGGGTCCCCAGTTGTGCCAGACTGCTCGACTCCACAAATTTATAGCTATTTGGAGATCTGTCCAACTTTTCTTCGTGTGAAGGAAGGCTTTGTAGCTATTAAGCCATCGTTCCTCGGGATCGCAATGGCTTCCTTCAGTTTCCATTCCAGAGCCTTCTTTCAAAAGCTACAACAGAGCAAACGTTTTAACGTCAATGAGGCATCTGGTTTCTCTTACTGAAGTCTTCCTGTGTCGTCTGACAGGGACAAGAGCCCCTGTCCTTTTCAATAGCCAGTTCGGGCGTTTCTTCAGAGGAAAGCCAGTGTGTATGTGTGTGTTATCGGACTAACATGGCGGTCCCTTTGGAAAGCTCCGTCTCGATAGGGGCTGGTGGAAAAATAAATACAAATCGCTGGTTTCTCCCTTTTCTCAAGCTCAGTCGCTTGTTATCAAGGCCAAGCAGGGAAACATGTTAACTTTTTGGAACATTTAATGACAATAGATTAAAGGCCCATGACTATCTCTTGCCTATGTGTCATTTTCAATTTGTTTCTTTTCCTTGTTTCCTTTCTAAGCCAGGCTGTTCCTCTCACGAGTATTCCTTTGGCCAAAGGCATTTTTTTTTTTTTGTTTCCTGTGACAAATATTGTTGTGAGCTTTCTCCTCCTTCCACCCAAACGATCAAAAGTTCTTTTTATCTTCACCGGTAGAAGTCCTACGCCCATCCAGAGGACCATCTAGCAAGGAAAAGGAGCACAAAACCTTCAAATCATGGTGGGCTGGCCGGATGACTCAGTGACCGAGCATCTGCTTCGCACGCAGAAGGTCTCCGGTTCAATTCCCCAGCATCACCAAATGAATTAGGGAACTGCGGTCTCTCATAGTAGACACCATTACTCACCATGGTCTGACTCAGTAGAAGGCAGCTTCAAGAAAGACAAACTTGAGGATAGGACAGTGTCGTTCTAGGCCAGCAGAGGCCAAACTGTGGCTCTTTCATTCACACATATTGTGTGGCTCTCGAAGTCCCCACGACCAGCGTTCCCTCTTAGCTGAGTTAGTGTGAGCGAGCTCACAATTTTTTAGCCTCCAGATCACACATTTTTGTCACATCTCAAGGAAAAATGGTCCCGGAGCAAATTAATTTATGCAGTACCTCATAACTTTAATGCCAGTAGTTCACAAAGTAGACTTTTTGCTCACAAGACTCCGCAGCTTAGAGGGAACACTGCCCACCACCTCATCGGCCAGCTTGGAGAAGGCATTTCTCTCTTTAAAGCGCTTCTACAAGCCAAGCCAGCCGGTGGCTTGGAGAATGCGTTAGAGTTGCTTTCTTTCCACCTCTCCCTCCTTCCTCCCTCCCCTCAATGTATTTGCCTGCTCTGAAACATCTGATGTCGATGTCTTGCGGCTCTCAAACATCTGATGTATATTCTACGTGGCTCTTACGTTAAGCAAGTTTGGCCACCCCTATTCTCGGCAATTCATGTTCAGGTGAACGTCAAGCCAGGGATTTCCTGAATTGGAGCGTAGCCATTTCACTCCATTCCCTGCCTCTGCATAGCAACCCTAGGCTTTCTTGGTGGCATCCCATCCAGGGGCACCAGGCTGCACCCCACTTAGCTTCTGAAAGCTGACAAGAGGTCAGGAAAGGAAAGGTCCCCCGTACAAGCACCAATCGTTTCCAGCTCTAGGGTGACGTTGCTTTCACAATGTTTTCACGGCAGACTTTTTACGGGGTGGTTTGCCATTGCCTTCCTCAGTCATCTACACCAGGGGTGGCCAACGGTAGCTCTCCAGATGTCTTTTGCCTACAACTCCCATCAGCCGCAGCCATCAGCCATGCTGGCTGGGGCTGATGGGAGTTGTAGGCAAAAAAAATCTGGAGAGCTACCGTTGGCCACCCCTGATCTACACTTTCCCCTCAGCAAGCTGGGGACTCATTTTACCGACCTCAGAAGGATGGAAAGCTGAGTCATCCTCGAGCCAGCTACCTGAAAACCCAGCTTCCACTGGGGATCGAACTCAGGTCGTGAGCAGAGCTTAGGACTGCAGTACTGCAGCTTTACCGCTCTGCGCCACAGGGCTCTCTTCTAGGTCAGGGCAATGCTAAAATGCTCTTCCATAGATGGGAAACAATTCCTAATGCCCTGTTCCGAGTCAGCTGTGTCCCCAAGTTGGGTGTGTAGCTTGAAGGCTGCTCTGGCATTTGTGCATTCTGGGAGATTTACCCTCCAGTTTGGTGTAATGTTTAAGTGTGCGGACTCTTATCTGGGAGAACCAGGTTTGATTCCCCGCTTCTCCACTTGCAGCTGCTGGCAGTGGCGGACTGGCCAGGGGGTCAGCTTGCCCGATGGCAAGTGGGCCTGTGGGCCCCTGATGAAGTGGGGCCCCTTAAACATTAGGCAATATGTTAAAAATATCAATGACCTTTTGGTAGCTTGAAATATAACAGAAGTGTCAATATTATTACTGTAGTGCAACTAAAATGCATGCTGTATTACAGGGATGGCCAACGGTAGCTCTCCAGATGTTTTTTGCCTACAACTCCCATCAGCCCCAGCCAGTTTTTTGCCTACAACTCCCATCAGCCTCAGGCAGCATGGCCGATGGCTGGGGCTGATGGGAGTTGTAAGCAAAAAACATCTGGCGAGCTACCGTTGGCCACCCCTGCTGTATTACTATTTTAATTTTTAAAAATTAATAAAATTGATTTTACAAAAGTTTTAATTGTACCTTTTTTTCCACTGATTTAAATATTTTATTTATTTCTTATAAAAATCAAATGATAGCCTCATAGTTGCGGGTGGGCCCCTTGTGTCTCCTGGCAACCAATATTTACAGACCCAGTCCACCACTGGCTGCTGGACTGGCCTCGGGTTAGCCACTGCTTTTGCAAGAGTTGTCCTTGAAAGGGCAGCTTCTGTGAGAGCTCTCTCAGCCCCACCCACCTCACAGGGTATCTGCTGTGGGGAAAGAAGGTAAAGGAGATTGTAAGCTGCTCTGAGACTCTGATTCAGAGAGAAGAGAAGGGCATAAATCTACGGTCTTCTTCTCTTGCCATCTTGCCAGTTTGGTGTAGTGGTTAAGTGTGCGGACTCTTATCTGGGAGAACCGGGTTTGATTCCCCACTCCTCCACTTGCACCTGCTGGAATGGCCTTGGGTCAGCCATAGCTCTGGCAGAGGTTGTCCTTGAAAGGGCAGCTGCTGGGAGAGCCCTCTCAGCCCCACCCACCTCACAGGGTGTCTGTTGTGGGGGAGGAAGGTAAAGGAGATTGTGAGCCGCTCTGAGACTCTTCGGAGTGGAGGGCGGGATATAAATCCAATATCTTCTTCTTCTTCTTCTACCCAAACCTTTGGTTTGCCAAGTGGGTGATCATATGAAGCTGTCTTTTACTGAGTCAGGCCTGTAGTCTGTCAAGGTCAGTATTGCCTACTCAGACTTGCAGCTGCTTTCCACCCTCTCAGGTTTCACATCACGGACTGGGGATTCCGGGGATTGAACTTGGGACCTTCTGCATACCAAGCAGATCTTCTACCACTGAACCACAGCCCTTGGGTGAACCAGGATTCACAAATGCCAGAGAGAGACTGAGCCAGTTTGATGTTGTGGTTAAGTGCACGGACTCTTTTCTGGGAGAACCAGGTTTGATTCCCCACTCCTCCACTTGCACCTGCTGGAATGGCCTTGGGTCAGCCATAGGTCTCCCAGAGCTGTCCTTGAAATGGCAGCTTCTGGGAGAGCTCTCTCAGCCCCACCTACCTCACAGGGTGTCTGTTGTGAGGGAGGAAGGTAAAGGAGAATGTATGCTGCTCTGAGATTCAGAGTGGAGGGCAGGATATAAATCCAATATCTTCTTCTTCCTCGTCTTCTTCTTCCCTTGGTGCTTCTTCCCAGTGAGCTGTTTGGGAAACGACAGGAATGCTGTGACTGGGGTTATGTGGAAGGGCTGGGGCTCAGTGGCAGAGCCTCTGCTTGGCATGCAGAAGGTGCCGAGTTCAATCCCCAGCATCTGGAGTTAAAAAGACCAAGCAGAAGGTGATGCGAAAGACCTCAGCTCGAGAGCTGCTGCCGGGCTGAGCAAACAACACTGACCTCAATGGACCAACGGTCTGGTTCAGTATAATGATAAAACAACAGCAGGGACTACAGTGGAATGAAAGCTATATAATTTAAGAAAACTATATGGTGTGGTTTTCTTCATTTATATTCTGATTCACTGTTTAGGCGACTTCATGCGTGTTCCCTTGTTCCGGTCCTTGTCTCTTCGCCACTTTTGCTTGGCAAAACTCTGCTGCTCCGATCCACATCAGTGGAATCGCTACACCGCTTGAAGGACAATCTTTCCTTTCAGGGGTGTCAAACATGCGGCCTGGGGGCCGAATCAGGCCCCCAGGGGGCTCCTATCAGACCCCTGAGCAACTGGCTCTTGTCTGCTTCTTTCTCCCTCCCTCCCTCCCTCTCTTGCACCCTTCAGCATCACAGCTTGCTTTGTCAGGCTCTCTCAATTGCGCAGCAGAGCTACTGAGCCGAGCCTCTCTTCCTTCTATTGGCTGAGGCTCCACCCCCTCCTGGTTCCCCTGGGGAAGGAAGGAAAGAGCCAGAGCTTCCTTTGCTCAACTCTGTGGATTGCAGGGAGAGATACAAAGAAAACACCTTAAGTTCAACGAGTGCTAATGTTTTAAGCATGTTTTATTTTAAGCGTTTGAAAAAAATCTTTGCGTTCGTCTGTGTCTTTTATAAAGTTTATATCTCTGCTACTTGGCATTATATTTTATGAAACGCACGGTCTGGCCAAACGAGGTCTCATTTATGTCAGATTTCATAACAAATGAGTTTGACACCCCTGTTTTACATAGTTTCCTTCTACTGAAGAAAGTATCAGATAACAACAAGATGTTCCAGCACAGCACCAGCAACTTTACATAGCAAGTGATTTAAATGTGGAATTTGTTACCAGTTGGTGCCATGATGGCCACAGGAATAGACAGCTTTAAAGGGGGATTAGATAGATTCACGAAGGATAGCTCTATCAATGGCTACTAGCCAGGGTGACTGAGGGGTACCTCTGCATTCAGAGGCACTAAACATCTGGATCCCAGCGAGGAGCCAACATCAGGAGAAGGCCTCAGCCTCCATGCCCTGTAGATGGACCTCCAGAGAAACTGGTTGGCCATTGCATGAGACAGGATGCTGGACTAGAAGGACCACTGGCCTGGTCTCCTTATATTCTTATGAAGGCCTCAGCCTCTATGCCCTGTTGTTACCCCTCCAGAGGAACAAGCTGGCCACTGTGTGAGACAGGATGCTGGACTAGCTGAACCACTGGTCTGATCCAGCAGGGCTCTTCTGATGTTCTTATGAAGACCTCAGCCTCTCTGCCCTGTTGTTGACGCTCCAGAGGAACTGGTTGGCCACTGTGTGAGGCAGGATGCTGGACCAGATGGACCACTGGTCTGATCCAGCAGGCTTTTCTGATGTTCTTATGAAGGCCTCAGCCTCTCTGCCCTGTTGTTGACCCTCCAGAGAAACTGGTTGGCCACCGTGTGAGACAGAATGCTGAACTAGATGGACCCTCACTGGTCTGATCCAGCATGGCTCTTCTTTTGTTCTTATGAAGACCTCAGCCTCTCTGCCCTGTTGTTGACCCTCCAGAGGAACTGGTTGGCCACTGTGTGAGGCAGGATGCTGGACCAGATGGGCCATGTGTGTGTATGTGTATGTATGTATGTATATATAATGTATATATGTGTATGTATGTATGTATATAATTTTTTTTGGCCACTGTGTGACACAGAGTGTTGGACTGGATGGGCCATTGGCCTAATCTAACATGGCTTCTCTTATGTTCTTATGTTCTATGTTCTTATGACCACTAGTCTGATCCAGCAGGGCTCTTCTGATGTTCTTATGAAGGCCTCAGCCTCTATGCCCTGTTGTTGGCCTTCCAGAGGAACTGGTTGGTCACTGTGTGAGATGGGATGCTGGACTACATGGACCACTGGTCTGATCCAGCAGGGCTCTTCTTATGTTCAGTGATGTGCTGGCATCAGATCTTAGGGCTGTGCTGATAAAGGGTTAACCCAGGGCCTCACTGTTCTCCAACGCTAAGTTTCATTTGCCAAGCCCTTTGCATGGCTAGACAGCAATGTGTGCTCCTCAAGCCGCTGACGAAGTCTTGCACATTCAAATGCACAAGAGTTCACCGCCCCTCCTTCCCTCTATTAAGGGAGATATTTATGATGTCTTTGATGTTTCATATATATTTGCCTGGTTTCTGTTTTGTCTCTGACATCCAGCCGCCGGTTGTTTATTCATTTTGAAATAGCTGAAATTCATGTCAAACATTCTGCATGTTAGAAAAATGTTTATGAAATGTTATCACAGTTTATTTAATGCTGAATGTTTGGGGAAAGCCATATAACATGAGGGACCACACAGAGCTCCATATTGTGACTTCCAAAAATGACGTATACACAGGCTGATGTGTCATTACAAGCAAATTACAAATACCTTTATTGGCATAGAAATAAAAAGTGCAGCATAGCAAATTTACATGGGGCGATTTCCCACACAGCTTACTGAGGAGCGAAGTCCCTCCTCACCGTGCAGCGTCTGCTCGGATTTCCCACCAACTGCTCCGCGGATTCAGGAAGTGCCGCGCCTTTTGCGTCTCAAATGGAAATCGGCAAAACCCTAGTTTACGTTAGCAACACAAAAGGTGCAGCAATTCCTGAATCCGCGGAGCAGTTGGTGGGAAATCCGAGCAGACGCTGCACGGTGAGGAGGGACTTCGCTCCTTGGTAAGCTGTGTGGGAAATCACCAATGAAGTTTCAGCTATAAAAACCAGTCAAACGTCAAGAAGGGGAGCTAGTCTTTTGCTCCCTGATTGTTATGGCAGCCGAAAGATGCTTTGCAACCATGCTTGTGATATGGGAACATTGGTCAGATAGGAAAAAAACTAACCGCTTCAGGTAATCCATAGAAATTAGACAGAATAGGTTTGATTATACAGTCCCGCACTTCCCCATAAAATCACAATGAAGTAAAACATGGGCGACCATTTCAAGATGCCTTCCATTACATGGACAGACTCTATCCTGATAAGGGCTGTTGGCAAACCTCCCAGACAATACCGCTGAGGGTAGAACATTGAGTCTTGCTAACATAAAGGAACGATGTAACTGGGGTGAAGTAATCTGGGAAAGGTAGGCAGCAGGCAGCCCATGATCTGGGAATATACCAAATGCTAAAGGGGAACAAGTTTTTTGTCCAGAAAAACAAAGGGACTTTCTCAAGCACCTTTACCTTGAGGGAGGGAGGAAGGGAGGGAGGGAGGGAGGGAGGAAGGAAGGAAGGAAGGAAGGAAGGAAGGAAGGAAGGAAGGAAGGAAGAAGGAAGGAAGGAAGGAAGGAAGGAAGGAAGGAAGGAAGGAAGGAAGGAAGGAAGGAAGGAAGGAGGAAGGAAGGAAGGAAGGAAGGAAGGAGAAATAGAGGGAGAGGTGCAAAGAAAGCAACTTTAACTTTAAATGCATCATCTAAGCTGCTGTCTGCCTTGGCTTGAAGATGTGATTTAAAGAAAGAAATGCCTTCTCCAAGCCAGGTAGTGGGGGCTTTGAGAGCCACACAATATGTGCAATATGTGCTCTTGAGCCACAGTTTGGCCACTCTAGTATTTACCATAATTCTATGATTAAGCCAGTTTTCACCAGAAAGGGCCTTCATGCACACAATGCTGGCATCTACCCTTTCCCCCCATTCCCCACCACCACCAGTCTTTGAGGTGCTAGCAGGCAACAGGAGGGATTGCCAAGAGGGAAACTTCCCAAAACGCCCATTGCCCACTGGCATCCCCAGGTAGAGCCTCTGGTCGGCATGCAGAAGGTCATAGAATCATAGAGTTGGAAGGGACCTCCAGGGTCATCTAGTCCAACCCCCTGCACAATGCAGGAAGCTCACAAATACCTCCCCCCAAATTCACAGGACCCTTATTGCTGTCAGATGGCTTGCCTCTGTTTAGATCCAAGGATCAGTCCCCAGCACCTCCAAATAAAAGGACGAGGGCAGTAGGTGATGTTAAAGACCTCTGCCTGAGACCCTGGAGAGCAGCTGCCAGCTAGATAGGCAATACTGAATTTGGTGGACCAATGATTTGATAATGTGGGTGGTTTCGCACGAGAGATATGGCCTGACCTAGCCCCGCCTCCCATTTGGATTAAAAGTGCAGGATCACGCAAGCCCTCTGCAGGGCCGGAGTGTGGGAGCAGGCGGGCGTAGGTGGCTGCCTAGGGCGCTACCCCACCTCCCCTTGCCTCTTCCCTGGCTGGAAGGAGCCACTCAGCCGCAGCACTCTTTGGAGACCTCCTTAGAACTTGCAGGGCTCTTTTTCTAGCAGGAGCTCCTCTGCATATTAGGCCACAACCCCCTGATGTAGCCAGTTCTCCTGGGAGCTTACTGTAGGCCCTGTACGAAGAGCCCTTCTAAACCCACTCTTGGAGGATTGGCTACAGCAGGGGGTGTGGCCTAATATGCAGAGGAGCTCCTGCTAGAAAAAGAGCCCTGCTTAGAAGCCTCTGAAGATCACGGTGTTTTAGCGCCAACCGGCCCCTTTCAAGCCGAAAATGGCCACCACCCTCTTCGGAGGCTTCCTTGGATGCCTCTCAATAGCGCTGTTTTAGCAGCACCCAGTCGCTTTCACCCCAAAAGTGGCCAAGGAAGAGCAGCAGCCCCTTCCGGCTTGAAAGCACACAGACGGTGCAGGGGGGAAAGTGGCGGTGTGGCAGCACTCTTGTGCACCGCCCTGCGCTCTCTCCCCCCACACACCGCCCTGCACGATGATGTCACTAGTTATCGCACCGCGCGCACAAAAAGAATTAAAGGGAGTTTCAGGGGGCACGGTGCAGGGGTCTGCCGGGAGCAGCAAAACCCCTAGCACCGAGCCTGGCCCTCCAAGTCACACCTTTTCTCACCCAGTCTCCACATGCCTCCCATTTGGATTAAAAAGCTACCTGGATCATCCCAGGGAGGGACGGTGGCTCAGTGGTAGAGCATCTGTTTGGGAAGCAGAGAGTTCCAGATTCAATCCCCGGCATCTCCAATTAAAAAGGGTCCAGGCAAGTAGGCGTGAAAAACCTCAGCTTGAGACCCTGGAGAGCAGGGGAGGGACGGTGGCTCAGTGGTAGAGCATCTGCTTGGTAAGCAGAAGGTCCCAGGTTCAATCCCCGGCATCTCCAGCTAAAAAGGGGTCTAGGCAAGTTGGCATGAAAAACCTCAGCTTGAGACCCTGGGGAGCCACTACCTGTCTGAGTAGACAATACTGACCCTCGGTCCTCGGACCGAGGGTTTGATTCAGTATAAGGCAGTTTCATATCCCCCTGAATTGCATTCAGGTCACATAATCACTGGCCGTCTGAATACCTGGGAGCTACTCATAAGTGGAAGAGCTGTGTGATCATATCAAGCCATTTCCGGCACAGTCGGGAGGGAGGGGGCGGGGGTGTTTCCCCTAACCCCTCTCCCAGGAGCGCTCGTGCACCTCTCTGTTTGAGTGCGTACACAGGGGACTTTGTTTTAAAAGAACAACCCTTTCCGCAGCAGGTCCGTGGTTGAGCCACACTAGCAGTGTGAACAGGCAACCATGGACCGCTGCTGGGATACTGTGGCTTCAACAGCAGCCGTCTGATAGCCTGGAAATGGACCAAACTGAAGCAGGTTTTCTGGCAACAGGATAATATCGCGCTAATTTCACAGTGTGAGATAGGGTTGCCAAGTCCAATTCAAGAAATATCTGGGGACTTTGGGGGTGGAGCTAGGAGACATTGGGGTGGAGCCAGGAGCAACATTGTGACAAGCATAATTGAACTCCAAAGGGAGTTCTGGCCATCACATTTAAAGGACCGCACACCTTTTAAATGTCTTCCCTTCACTAGAAATATTGAAGGATAGGAGCATCTTCTTTTGGAGCTCATGGAATTGGACTCCCTAGTCCAATCTTTTTGAAACTTGAGGGGGTTTTTGAGGAGAGGCACTGGATGCTATGCTGAGAATTTGGGTTCATAGAATTGGACTCCCTTGTCAATCCTTTTGAAACTTGGAGGGTATTTTGGGGAGAGGCACTGGATGCTATGCTGAGAATTTGGTGCCTCTAACTTCAAAAACACACACACACACCCGAGCAGGACCTACATGTTTTTTGAGGGGGGGATTAAAAATCACACCCCTTTATGGGCCATTCTATATTATGGTCCCATAGAATACAATGGACTCCATACCCAATTTGGTGCCCACCCCTCCATTAGTACCTGGGGCAAGCACCCTCCTCTCCCCCCCTAGATCCGTCCCTGTCCCGGAGTCCCAGATACCCCTGGATCAATTCTTCATTATACCCTGTGGGAATCAGTCTCCATAGGGTATAATGAAATGCCCAGCAGACATTTCCCTCCCCCCCCCCACACCACTTTTTCATGACCCTGAAGTGGGGGGAAGGCCTCCAAAGCAGGGGGATCCCCTGCTCCCACCTGGGGATTGGCAACCCTAGTGTGAAACCAGCCAGAATAAAGCATAAGAGCAAAAGAAAAGCCATGCTGGATCAGGCCTGAGGCCCATCCAGTCCTACACTCTGCATCACACAGCAGCCAAAACTCAGGTGCCATCAGGAGCTCCACCAGTGGGGACCAAACTCCAGGTGTTCTCCCACTGTTGCCCCCAACAGCTTTATGTCTTCAAGACAGGGTTTCCCAAACTTTTTTTTCCTGTGGCCCAGTTATTTTTACACTTCTCCTTCGTGGCCCACTAAAATTTGGGGGTGGAGCCAGGAGACTTTGGGAGTGGATCCGGGAGACAGGAATTATGTCATTTCCTGTGGTGTCAAGGACCAAGTGATGTCACTTCCGGGCACACTGAACCAAAACTCCACCTTTTCCTGTGATGTCACTTCCAGGGCACTCCCCCAAACCTGCCTCTTCTTCGGAAGTAAATTCATTTTCAGAAAAAACTCTCTGAAACTCATGCTGAGCTAAAATGGGGGTGAAAAGTGGGCGGTCCTCTTTTTCACCCCCACACCTGCATGCACCTATCTGTTTGTGTATTCTTCTCCAGTTTGCAAGCACTCCTAATGCCTATGTTTGATTGCCTGCACCACCTACACATCCCTTCCTCAACAGCACTGGCCAGTGTATGCAGTTGGGAATGCTGTTGCCATTGCCATCAGGAATGCCAGCACTGTGTACCACCCACACTGAGCCCTGGCAGCTGCTGTACCTCAAAATATGCTGACACATTTAGTAGGCTCTTCCTTCAGCTGCTACTACTGGAACCCTGCCTCAAGCTACAACCAAGTTTGCTTGGTTTCAAGAAAATCATTTTGACAGCTATTTTTCATACTTTTCTTTGGCTGAAACACTGGGAGATTGCTTTGAAAGGCAGCAGAGAATAGTACTGCAATTAATGAATTAATTTCAAGTTATATGAAGTTCATACAAGCTTTTCTGCAGTTATCCCAAAAAAGATATTTATGAGGGGATTGCAGCTTTTTACTGGCTAGGTTTCCCATGCCTTTAAAAGCAAGGTGTTGTGCAGATACTTAGCCAGTGAACTACTTCATCCTTTTTAATATCTAC